>NW_004955485.1:3604407-3630491 GCF_000276665.1 Chinchilla lanigera | reverse complement strand
GGTGGTATGAGTCCGGCCCACACTCGGACCCAGGAGCCCTGCCGCTCCCGGAGAACTCGCTGCCTGGGCGCAAGGCCTTTCATGAGTGTCTTTGACTACACCACTATGGCCCCCTCAATATTCTGCATTGGCTCAAAATATTTACCTTTCTTGGTCATTCTGACTTTGTTGTGGAGCCAGAAGTCTCCTCCTGCCAGATCCAGTGAATAAAATGGATCAGAACACACTATAAGAATAATACTAAAAAAATAAATTTTAAAAGCCTACATTTCCATTGGATGCAACTTGGCAACAGCATTCATTGGACTTTTTTTTAAAAAATCACATTTTTCAAAGACACTCATGAGAGAGGACTTCCAGAACTGCTTCAGAAAGGGGAGAGAATGATATAATAATTGTGTTTGAAGTGAGAGAAAGCATTTTAATGGAGAATAGTGGCAACGTGTCAGGTACAGCAATAAAATTTTAAAATTTAATTTGCTCATATATTTCAATCATGAGATATATGTATAATCTATTACATATACTTGTAGTGAAATGCTACATATAAATTAAAATAAACTCTTACTAATGGTATAATCAAGTAAATCAAAATACACAGTATTGAAGAAAGAAGCCAGTACCTTAAAAGTAAACACATTAAATGATCTTTATATAAGTGAAGTTTTAGAAGTGGAAACAATATGTGCTGATGAAAGCAAAATTATGGTTAATTGTGGACATGTTTTGGAGTCAGGAAGGGAAGGAGATAACTCTAAGGATAATGGAAATATTCTACATAGATTTGGAAATAATTGAGCTGCCCATTTAAGTCTTATGTACCTTACTTCATGCATATAATTCCTCAAGAAAATGTGTAACGACAAAAGGAAAGCTACACTTCTGTTGGGCAACAAGGTGCATGGAGAAAGTGTGTAAGGAGACACACACACACAGTCACTCTCCTTCAAGTCTAGCCAGGGTCAGTAGTGCCCTAGAGGGAATAGATGGTGACTAACTTAGTTAACTCCATGTCTGCAGGCTATGTACAATATTTCATCGAAAGACCTTTTGACTACTTTCCATGTGTGCTATTATGAATAAAGTTGCCGTGAATATTATCTTCATGTCCATATGTACCCACCTTTTTGGGGTATGTAGTTAGCAGTGGAAGGGCTTGTGGGAATACACTAGGTTATCAATAACCATTTTTAAAATAAAGTGAATGACCAAGGAATTGAATGAATAAATGCCCTTAAAAACAGTCCATGAAGAGAGAAGGGAACATGGTTTTGAAATTTTCTTTAATGCTTCTAATTGGCATACAATAATTATTCATATACGTGGGGTACAATGTGCTGATTCAATACGTATATTCAGTGTATACTGGTCAAAGTAGGGTAATTAGCATTTCCAGATCAGCATTTCTTTATGTTTGTAGCCTTTTCCTCCTCTCTTCTACTACTTAATAAAATACATAAAGACTGCTGTAAACCATAGTCACTTTACGGCACTATAGAACACTAGAACTTCCTCTCCCCATCTTCTCGTGTTTTGCTAGCCATTGTCTTGGCACTGGGAGGGAGAGAAACACAACCAGAGAGTGGAGACAGGATAGAAGGAATTCGATTTGGTTTCTACTGGTAGAGGAGGACCTGGCACCATGGCTTATGGAGGAGCCCCTGGCACTATTGCCCCAGGAGCTGATGTAACCCAGAAAGAACACTTTCCCAATCTGTCTTTACCCTGAGATCCAGGATAGGGCAAAATGGGTAGGGCAAAGTCTCTTAGTAATCACTGGAGAAGCCCGTTTGCCCTGCTGTGTCTCTGGGGGCCTATCCTGGGGTTGTGGAGAGGGATTGGCTACAGCTCTACTCATAGACACTGTACAGTCTAGATAACTCGCTTGTGTTTCCTGAGTCCTCCTTCTCATTGTTACAGAATTAGTGGAAAGGCAGCTTACCCTGTTTCTGTCATTTCCTCACAGAAGAAAGAAGTGAAACAATGGTTTTGGGATGAAGCACAACTAAAACAGCTTATGGTAAAAAGTAAAATTCCCTGTAATAGTGACTTCTATTTTCCAAAGTACAGAGATTGCTCATTTGAAATTGTAACACATGTGTGTGTTTTACTGTAAAATAAAGTCTATTTACAAAGGTTCTAAGGGGATAGAAGTCTCCCTGAGCAGCATTTAACTTTGGAGGTTGAAGTCCCCTGATATTACCATCATACCCTGAATACTGATGAATTTAGAATATGATCTTCAAACCAGGCAAATTCTTCTAGTTGAAGCTGACAACACATCCTTCTCAAAAATAAATCTGACTGGAAATAATTTCTCTTCTAATCTATGATATTTTGGCCTGCAAATTATTTTTTGCTTAGAAATTTTGTATCAGAGAACCTTTATGTGGTTCTTCATAATATTATTGCATACAATTAGCATTTTATTGCTTGATTAGATTTATGATTTTGTGAGGATCTTACATCTCAAAATCTGTGGTCGTGTTAGGTACTCATGATTCAGTGAACAGTTTCTCCCATTTCTTAAAAAACAATAACGAACCTTCTTTAATTTTTATGACAGGCTAATTGTAGCTGATCATAAGCTGGTGGAAAACTTCATTTAAAAGTTATTTATTATGTTTCTGTTTTATTCTCTTAGTAATTAGATTTATAATTGCAAGACGTGCCCTGGGAGTGGTAAACAACTGTGTTTTCCATTTAAGAAGAATGCCTATTTCTGAGGATTAACAGATTAAGACAAGTTTGAGGATTATATAGCAAAATAATACATTCCCATTCTATAATTGCTAGGGATCTTTCCCAGCTTTTTTCCTCCTGCTGGCTCACACTTAGCAAAAGCCTGTTAGAGGCAAAAGAGTAATTCTCTCTAGGTTGTAGACCTCGGCAGAACATTGCCTAATGAGAATAAAGTGATTACAGAATCATTAAATCACAAGGTGATCTCCATCCCTTTGGACAGGAAGTTCCAGTTCCAAGTAGGTAAATCTGATAAAAATTATTGATAACGAGGACACAATTCCCAGTTGGAAGGACCACCTCTAGGGTGTGTCTCTGGTAGATATTACAAGGATGACACATGCCCCATAAAGTAATTTTTCAGCTTCAAAGTATCCTATCATCAGTATGCTGCCTGTTGCAAGTCACAATGCCACATGAGCAATGGGAATTAATCAGAAAAGGGATAAAGGTGCTGTTGACTAATGAATAGTTGTTCTCCATTTACATTTGACAGTATATGCTGCAATTGCACACTTTTAAGCAGATCCTTAAAGCCAGCTCACTTCTGAAGGGACAGCAGTACAATTTACAAATCATTGCTGACCCAGTACCTCTAACTACATCTGTAGAGTCACAGTTGTTGAATGGAAGAGCATCTTGAAATGAGCACAATACATTATTGGCTTGAGCTGACAGAAAGTAAGTAAAAACATAGAATTACTATCAATCCTAAAATTTTAGAACAACATTTATAACACAAGATTGAGAGACAGTCGTGACAACTGCTCAGTTATATTACTCTTGTAATGAGAGATGACATTTTAATTTCAACTATTGATTTGGGTCAGAAAAAGATTATTGATATGGGTCAGAAAAAAAGTTACTTTATGGTAGAGAAATGTGAAAGTTATCTTAAGGTGAAAGTTTTTGCTTCCTCCCATATGAGGACGTATGCAGCAGAATTATTTGTATAGCCTTAGGCTGACCAGTCCTCCCCAGTTCTTGCTGGTAGCTCTCAAGAATAAATGTAGAATGTGCTGAGAATATATACCCTGAATTAAGGAAGAATTGGAGGAAATAGCCTGGGCTCTCTTGTCTTCTAGAAACAAGGTGTCCTTCAATCCTTTAGCCTGTGAGTCAAGTGACCTTAGGCTAGAAGCTCAGGGTGGGCTGATTTTCAGGGATTTCAGGTGTGCTGTAAGTAGGACAAGTGCAGAAAAAACTTTACCCTTCAGGGTTAGCTGTCTTCAACCTGTGGGAACTGCCCTGAAATGAATCATAGGCTTCTACTGTCACTGCTGCCTATGTTTCATTGATGAACCCACTTTATGAAACCCGTTATATGCACGGGCATGTAACGTTATATGCACGGGCATCCTGATTCGCCACTCACACAAGTTGGTAACCCGTGCACAGTGACTGAAACCTGAACTTCATTCAGGGAAGCATGTGTATATCTGAAAGTTACAGTTTAGCACCCCAGATCCAGGTGCAAATCATTGCCCGTACTCCAGAACCTCACCAGATTTCCCCCATCTTTACTACTCTAATGTAACTCTTACTTTTACTTATATTGACACAAATTAATATTGCTCTTTTGGAATTTCTTTGACTGAACTACTGAGAATCTACTTCCTTGTAAACTGTCTTCTTTCACCAGTGTTTTGTTTATGAGAGTCAGCTGCATTTCGGTATGTCGTTGGAGTTCAACTGGGTACATCATCCACTTTATAAACATTGTAAATATACTTTTCTACTTTTTATTGGTATCATATTCATTTTAAGTGGTGTTTGACTGCACTTTTATAATTATGCTGTTGAAGCACATATGCACTGCCTGGCATATAAAACAATATGGCAAACCCTATTAGGTGGGAAAAATACACTAATATGTGTGAAGGAGAAATTGCACTAGACAAAATGAAACAAGCAAAGAACACTTTAACCAAGATTATTGTAGTGGACAAGGGAGACGGGTCTCTTTCACTCAAACAAAAGCCAGGTGAGATTTTAAGACCTGGGATGAGGTAGTGGAAAAATACTGGAAGACACTGAGAGGAGGATGGTCGATGTGACTCGGCCATCTATACTTGCTAATGTCTCTTACCAAAGTTAGGCTCCTATTTCTCCAGGGAGTCACAGAGATAGGGTCCCTATGTTCCTATTTTTCTTGATGGTTACCTTCCAAAGATAAAGCAATGAGCTCCTTAATGAGAAATCTGGTTGTGAAACTGGCAAGAGTCTAGGAGAAGACTGAGAAGGGTGGAGAAAGAACTTTTAACTGCACACTGGAAAGTGGATACTCAAAAGGAATGGCCACTGCTTTGCTCCAAAGATGCTGCCATGCAGAAATTTAAGCAGAGTATTTTCAGAACTTTTGGCTTTGCAAGAGAAGATGGATGCAGGTTTTCATGTAAAATGTTCTTATCTTAGATATTGGAAATCAAATGTGTTAAAACACTCCCCTGGCCAAACAAAATGATATGCCAACCAGATTCAGCACACAAGCTGACAGTTTACAAATTTCAAGTAACATATATTTACCACTTTATGATGTCTTTTGCATTTCACAATATTATGGTGATATTTAAATCTTGCATTTTTACTATGTAGATATGAATGAGGAAAAACAATGAACGTGTTTGTTGAGTGTTGTCTATCAGGCAATCTGTTGAGCAATCATATCTGTAATATTTTTATTAAGGTTATTGGTACACTTTAGGTACACATAATGATCACTTACTATAGGGAATTTGTACCAGTATGTGATAGAACTTGACAGTTTGCTTCCACATTCCCTACCCTCCCTTCAACCCTTAGTTCCCCCCTCCATTTACTTACAAAAGCTTTGTTTCTATTTTTCCGTCTTTACTCATCATCCTTTCTTTTCCCTTTCTTTAATATAAGAATTTACACATGGTCATTACCAATCTTCAGACTTCCAAACAGAGACTTTAATATAGTTAATATAGCCTGCACAAGGCCAAAACTTAGCAAGTAGAAGAGGCATGTGGTGAAGGCACACTTGCCATTGATTTGGGATATTTGACCACTAATGCTGGGATGCAGAACCCTTCTCTTCTATGAGTTGGAGTACGCCAAGTGCATATCTAATTAATGTTTCTGTCTTAGTCACTTTCCTCGTTGTGAGACACAATATCCAACATCTGCAATTTGAAGGAGGAGGGGTTAATTTTGGCTCAGGGTAGTGGAGGTTTCAGTCCCTAGTTAGCTGGTTCCAAAGCAGAAGCAGCATGGTGGAAAGCTGCTCACCGCATGGCCACCAGGAAGCAGAGTGGCAGAGCTGGGAAGGGAGATGTGCTCTCTGACCACCCTGTAGTTTTCCACCTTCCCTCCAGATCCTACCTCCTAACAACAGGTCAGTGGTAACACACCACGATCCAGTCACCATTCCAGAGTCCCTGCTATGAGTGCCAGAGGCTCCTGGGGAACGTTTAGATATAAACCATAGCAGTGAGGACAGGAGCTCTGCTTGCATATATTTACCCCAATCTCTAAAAATGTTCATGCACAAAGATTTTTAGCAAATGTTGATTCAATATTCATTGTTTGGATATGGACCTATTTATTCTTCCTCTATTGTAGAAAGAATACATAGAGACAAGCATATTGTAGGCACTCAATAACTAAAATAATTTCATTTTTACAAAAAAAAACTTAACCTTTTCCAGGCTGTTCTGACATTGCATTTATTTAGGACAATTTGTGTTGCAAGTATCAGAGAACAAAACTAAGTTCCTCTTTGTGGTTTGGACCTAGAATGTCCTCCCAAAGTCTCACATGTTCAGAGGCAGGCACTGTGGAAGGGGATTAAATTATAGCGAGATTGTAACTGACTTGCTATTAATAGGCTGGGTCTAATTAGAATACATGGATTATTGGGGGTATGAGTTGGAAGAATATATCTCTATCCTCGGATCCTCTTTCAGTTCTCTGCTTCCTGGGCATTGCTATATGTGAGCTATATGTGAGATTTCCTTCATAGAAAATCTTTCTATCATGCCCTTACTGCCTTGTCTTGGAGCCAGTTGACCATGGACAGAGAACACAGTGTAAATAAACCTCTCCTTTTTTTTTTTTTTTTTCTTGTGCTAGGCATTGAACTCACAACCTTGCACTTGCAAGCAAGGTGCTCTGCTGTTGAGCTACATTGCTGGCAACCTCTCCTCTTTCAATTTGAAGATTTTGAGTATTTATTTTGTCCCAGTATGAAGAAAGTGATTAAGACATTATTTTAATCCAAAGAATATGCTGATCCCTGCACTGTAGAATTTAGATTTAGGGGTGGTTTCAGCTGTGGCTTGGTGAATGTCATCCAGATGCTCCTCTCTCTAACTCTCAATTCAGCACTGTTTCTTCTTTGATTTTGGCTATATTCATTGATGGCACCCTTCTTTTGTTTGCAAGATGGCATCAGAGGTTGCCTATTCTACTTCATTTTACCTTGAGGTCCAGCTGAAGAGAGAGACTTACATCTCCCCATGCCTGGGCAGTTGTTGATGGCTGAACTCTCCTTACCTGTGTCTCAGTTGCTTTCATGTTGCTGTGACAAAATACCCAATACCAAGTTAAAAGAGGAAAGGTTTATTTATCTCAAAGATTGTAGAGGTTTCAGTCTGTAGTCAGCTGGCTCCAAGGCAAGGTGGTATGGCAGAAGGTCATTGCAGAGAGAAGCAGTTCATGAAAAACAGGCAGAAAGTGGTAAAAGCAGCATCAGGAGTAAGCAATCTGCCTTCTTCCTACCCCTTTGTGTTCCCAGGCTACAAGCCTATTGTAGTCCCATGGTAGGACTTTCATTACCCACACCCTTATTCCCAGTATCACACCATTAATCCATATTCACAACCCCTAATCTGGCCACCTTTGAAACTCCTCACCTATGACTACACAAGGGTTGGGGGGCACATTTAGGTGTAAACCACAATGACTTCCAATCAAATTTAGTGTCTATTTGTGATCTATCACTTAAATCAATAATATCTGACCCACATGTAAGCTTATATGAGACATTCTAAGAACTGCATCAACATAAGAAACTCCTAGAGAGCTTTAGGAAACACTTGTGACTTTACCCACCCGTTGGAAGTTAAATTAAAATATGAGAGAGTAACAGTTTGTTAGGTATTTATTGTTTTAAAGTTCTCTCTGTGATTCCAGTCTGAATTCTGGGTTGACAGGCCCCAGTTCTAGCAAGTTTGTACTTAGCTTAGGAGTTGTGGCTATTTTCAACTCATCAAACGTGTCCATTGAGCTTAGGTAACTGATGATTCTACAAATGAACTTTGTTTCACTCTTTACCAGAAGACCTTTGGTGGACGTTACATTTTATTTTATTTTCTAAAAGAAAGCTTTCTTTATTTGGTTGTTCTTTTTTATTAAAATGGGTTTGAAGTATGTAGTCATTACATTCATCATGTAGAGTTAATATATTTACATAGCACATCTTCATTCTTCATTTAATCTCTTTCATTCTTAACCAGAAGATTTGACGTGTATCAGATACTTAAAATATTGTAGGCTCCAGTGTGTTGAATCAAATGCATTTGAAATGCTATTTCTTCCTCTTATGTTTTGTGTTTCTTTCCTATATAGATATAAAATGAGAGGGAAGACACCTACGGACTGTCATAGTCAGGTGACCTTGTACGTTAAATAGCCTAAGAGTTGAGAGTTAAAACCTCAGAATGTTTGGGCGGTCATATATATTCTTCAAGTTGTTAAAACATATGCTTTACTCATGAGTGCATACAGTAAGACCTTTTCTAGAGATAAAATGCTGTTCTTGCATGTAGATTTCTCTGTCAATGACTTCCATCCACCATATTCACATCATTCCCACATTCTCCTGAGTTTTAGTTCTAACAAAGAACTGGCATGTTCTCCTGAAGAAAAATACATTTCCTGAGTATGAAAATATAAATGAGGATTTTTCAACCTGGCTTCATAGTCTAGGCTCATTCCATAGCAATAAAGCATGTCAGAGCGATATAAAACATCCAGCCTTAAAATTATACTCAGACATAGGATTGCACATTCCTATATATAAGGGCTTTGCCTAAGACCCATGCTTAAGGGCCTCAGAAATGCTGAAATACTTGCAACTGTAAGAAATTACTTTATTTTGCTTTCATTGGTTTAGCAAATGTTTTCTATGGAAAATAAGATCTTCCTTCAAATCTGAAAGCTAAATATATAAGATTTGATCAACAAATTCAATGAATATTTAAATTAAAAAAACTATTACAGTAAAAGACATTCACATTAATTCTCATGAAAATATTCACCCTCACTTCAAACACACTTATTGTGCTTTGCCACTTTCCGAAGCACTTCTGGAAGTCCTCTTTCCTAGTGTCTCTATTTGTGGTATCATGGTTGCCTTGATGTCCCAGACTGATTCAAAGTGTTTACTGTCCATGGTCAGTTTGACTTGAGGAAGAGCTAGAAGTTGCACAGTGCCGGATCTGGTGAAGAAAGACACACCATAATGTTTTGAGGAGCCGGCTTTTCTGTTGGAAAGCACTTAACAGCACCATTTACTGTATTTTAATCACAACCCCTAAAGACACTCATGACAGAGGATTTTCAGAATTGCTTCAGAAAGTGGCGAGAATTATGTGGTGCATGCATTTGAAGTGAGAGGGAATATTTTGAGAAGGATTGATGACAATGTGTCCTTTACTGTAATGTACTTTTAAAATTTAATCATTGAGCACATGTGTCAACTACACCTTGTATTTATACCTGAAATCACACTTGCATCTGGGTATCTAGGCACTTTCACCTCTGATTTTTTTTTTTTAACATTACTGCACAAATGAGCATACTCTTCCAATGTTCTCTACAAAGACCCCTGGAAATGTAACAATTAATAATAGAAAGACAGCACAACCTAATATCTATTATATGGCCGAAACTGCTCCAGTTCTGTATAGTAAATAATTTTACTACAGCTATGTGGTTTAAGCAGCATTCTAACCCACTTCCAGAGGTGAAAAATTTGAGACACAATGATGCTGAAGACTTGATTTTGAGTTGACACAGCCAAGAAGTTGAAAAGTTAGGTTTGGAAATATAGACTATTCATTATTCGAAGTATTGAGTGTTAATATGTACAGGAATCTAATTTATTTTAGTAAATGATAATACCTGATGAATAGAAAATTTTAGTGTGTTTTTAATTGCGCAGTGCTGTGGACCAACTCCAGTACCTTGCTCAGACTGAGTGACATTAAAAAATGTGTGAATGAAAGAAATGGGCAGTGGGATGATGAGGACACTTTTTGCTGAGGAAGAATGTTTCACACTTCTACTTTTTCAATAAAAATTCAAGTCCATGCTTGGTTAACTAAGTCTCTGTTATTATGAGGAATTAGAAATGTCTACCTTTCTCTGGGAGGTTGAGCATTCCACATAATTTTCTTTTCTTACTGCTTTAAGGCTTAGAGAGTTGTGAAGAACTTTGCTAAGTCTGTAACTACTTCTTTCTTTTCTGTTTCATCTCAGGGAATGCTTTGACCTCATTGCTAAATCTGTGCCTACAAGAAAGTGTGACTTTAAATGCTTGTGTTAATTCATAAGAACTACCTAAAAATTATTGCAAAAGAATAAACTGAGAAATAGAAAGAGTAAATGAAATCTGCAATAAGCAGAAAGAAATAAGTAATATAATATACAAATCAATGAAATAAGAAAATATGATAGACAACTCAATAAAATTAATATTTGAATTTTAAAAATAATAATATTAGGAATCTTATAGCTAGAATAATTGAGTGAAAGGAAAGAATACACAATTTGCCAATAGCAGAATGAAAAGAGGGACATTACTACAGAGCCTATAGACATTAATAGGGTAGTAAGCAGAATTATTACAGTTCAGGAATAGTTATGTATGAAGACCTGTGGGCTTTGTCCCCAGTGAAAGATTCATAATTTGTTAATATTATTGCAAAACAACACTAGTGAAGGAAAATATCTGGACATTCTCATATTGGTGTGCAATAAATAAAGAAAGTTTTACTCATAAAAATCCATTAAATCTTAGTAAAAACAGCAAATCTGTCAGGCTCGATCCATGCTCTATTCTATCTCTTTGCCTTCATCAGTTTAGCAAGGCAGACCTCTGTGGGAGGATGTAGTAAAGAACACCACAGTCACTCTCTTCTCAGCTCTGTCAAAGGACATGTGTCTCATTTGAATGGGAGCTCTCCAGAATTTCATATCACCTCTCAGCTGAGAGCAGCAGAGATTAAATACCAGGCAGATGGTGACTGACAGTTAAGGCAATCCTTTCCTGTACCCAGTCCCCAAAGACAGAGCTGAGACTTTGCTTAGGTGGAGGAGGAAGAGAATGCTGAAATCTTTGTTGATCTTGTCTCAGTTTGCTCATAACGTGGAGGCTTTTTGCAGAGAAAATCAAGTCAAAAAGAATAGAAGCTACCTAACTTGCACAGTTTACATAGTAGAGGAACTGAAAGCTCAAAACAAGAAAATCTTGAAAGCAGGAACAAAAATTTACTAATCATGTACAATAAACCTTAATAAGTTAATAGCTGGCTTCTTGTCAGGAAGAGTGGGAGCCACTGGGAACTTGCATGACATAGTAAATGCATAAAGAGCAATGTCAACACAGAGTTGTATATCCAACAAAATCAGTGTTCAAAAATAAAAAGGAAATAGGCAATTCCAGATAAGTAAACATAGAGAATTCATGGCAGAAAGACTTGCCTTACAGAAATAAGAACAGAAGTTCCTCAAACTGAGATGAAAGAACACTTAAGAGTAACTCAGATGTACAGGAGAAACAAACAGGTTAAAAAATAACCTAAAGAGTACCAAAGAGGTAATTTTATAATTATAAAAGAGAGTATAAATGCATATTTTTGTCTTAAAAATTTAAGAAGCAATTATATAAAATAATATTTCACTGGGCCAATGGCAGGTTGAAATATAATTTCCATTGTAATAAACAGCAAAAAGTGGTAAATGTAAGCAAGCTGTATTACAGTAAATGGAACCCTGTAGTCACAGGAATCCAAAAGAGTTAAGGACGAGAATGGAAAACAGCAAATAAACGGGTAAATAAACTCTATAAACACATGATTGCTCTTTCTCCTGTTGGCTCTAGTAACTGACCTAAAATTACCTGAAGCCATAGTTCTAATGTACTGTTGAGTTTGCAGCTCACACAGTTTGAATATATTTCACAAAATAGCACATGGCAGGGAAAATAGACCAGACTTATGTTGGATCAATATTTCCATGTCTCACTGTACTTAATTTATTATAAATATAAAGTAGTTTATGATAAGGCTTATGTCTCACTGTAGTTAATTTATTATAAATACAAAGTAATTTATGATAAGGCATATGTGTGTATATATATATATATATATCCCTAGAGCAAATGTTAATAAAAATGATTAAAAATAAAATGTAAACTGGAAATTATTTAGCTAATGCAAAAGAAATGGAAGATGAAAAAATGACAGAACATAAGGAACATGGGACATCGATAACAAAAGTAGTTACATCCATATCATTACATATGAAAGGATCAAATAATCTAATAGCAAAAGTATTTACATCAATATCATTACATATGAATAGATCAAATAATCTAATCAAAATACAAATACAGAAATCAATTGCTTTACTATATCTTTACAATGACCAGTCCAAAATTGAAATTAAGAAAATAACTGCCTTTATAATTAGAGCAAAACTATTTAAATCCAGACATCAATTTAACAAATGAAAACAGTATTTATACTCTGAAAAATACAATACTTACACAAATTTAATAAGATCTAATTTAAAAAAGACATCATATGTATGTCAATGCTAACACTTGACATTTTAAACATTTTATCAATTAAGTATACTGGTACATTTTAACTATACATAATAATCACATTCATCATAGTGAATTTGTACCTGTACATGGTACCTCTTGATCTTTCTTTTTTTTCATTTCCCTACTCTTCTTTCAGCCCTCATCCCCTCTTTATTTACAAAAGCTTTGTGTGCATTTTTTCCTTCTTTTTAAAACATTTTTTCTTCTTTTCTAATCATTTTTTTCTTTTTCCTTCCTTCCTTTCCCCCTCCCTGCTCCTAGTTTCCTTCCCATTTTAACATTTTCTTCCCATTTCACAATATCTATTATACATTTTGATCCTGTTTACACTTTTAGTTTCTCACACCAGAGAGACAATGTGGTGTTTACACATGTGAGTCTGATTTATTTCACTTAAGAGAATGGCCTAATGCAATCTTTATCAGAATCTTAGCTGAAATTTTTATAGAATTTAGTAAGCTAAATGTAAAATTGCCATGCAAATTCAAGTAACTTAGAAAAGCAAAAATTATCTTGATAAGGAACAAATATGGAGACCTCACAAAATTTATTACAGGCCCCATCCAGCTGTCCTATGATAACAGTAGGACATGGGTGAGGAGAGAGACTTGGCCCTGCCCTCCCACCCCAGATGACAATAGCATCTGGTGAGGAGAGAGGCTCTGTCCCGCCCTTGCTGTTGACACCAGTGCTTGTGGATCCTGAGGGATAAGAGAGAGGTCCTGCTCCACACCTGCTGCCTGTATCAGCACCTGGAGTGCCCCACGGCAAAGGGCAGCACAGGTAAAAACTGAAAATCGGACACAGTTGAGAACAAGACCGACACCCACGATGAGATTTGTACTCCAGTATTTAGGTGTAATCGTATGTGATTCTGTGGTGGGAGGTCAGGTTTGGTGGGTGTAACTTTCAAAGGGGGAGGATCTGAAGGAAATGGAACTTAATCCAGTGGTCTCTTCAAGCTTTTGCACTGCTGCTGACATTGAGCAGAAACTAATGGTGTGAATGAACATAGGTCAGTATCTGTATTACCTAAATGTCTATGCTAAGATCATAGACCTCTTTGCTATGGATAAGTGCAGTTCGTAAAGGATGCTTACAGTTTGTTAGGATCCAGGTTATATTCCTCAACATCACTGTCACTGAATTTACTACTATATCCAAGGTGATACAGTTGGTGCCCTCAGTGGACTTTCTCCATATGCCAATATCTGGACTCCGGAGATCATAAAAAGTACTAAGGCTCATTCCTGAAGAAACGGGCACTGTGCCAAAGAAGCTACAAATGCAACACAGAGAACAAATACAGAAAATAGAAATGTTAGAGAAAAAGGCAACAAAATGCCTGCAAAACTTCAGACTCCCACAAAGCTGACGCAGAAGGCATCTGTAGAGGAGAAAATCATAAGTCATATGGGAGAAATATCTTGCAGGGAGGTAACAAAACAGTTCAGTAAAATGTTTGGCAAATTCAAAGAAGATATAACTGAATAGATAATAATCCAAATGAAACAAATGATTCGTGAGTGTAGAAAAAACACTAAGAAAACTCTAGTGGAGCTAAAAAAAAAAAAAAAGAGCAGAAAAAGTGAATACCAGCAAAGAATGGAGTGACCAAAATGTCCTAAAGAAATTCAAGAGATTGAAACTAGAATGTCTGTGCAGCAGAAGTGACCAGTGTGAGAATAGGCTGTCAGATCCATTAAATACAGCTGTATTTAGAGTTCAGTTAATGAAAAATATCTTGAAAAAAAAAAGAGGTCATGGAAACTTGATTCAACAGCTGCTAGATGATGCAAAGGAGACTAACATAAGAGTAATCAGGAATTAATGAACACTCAAAAGATAGCACAAAGGGTATAAAAAAGCTGTTTATAGAAGTAATAGCAGAAAATTGTGCAGACATGGAAAATAACTTAGCATGCAAATAAATGGGGCATGTAAAACACCAAAAGGCCATAATCAGAAAAAAATTCCCACATAATAATGAAAATAGGAGAAATCCAGCAAAAGAACAGACTCTTCAAAGTTGTTACAGAAAAGCAACAAATCACCATAAAGGAAAACATCAGAATTACAAGAGACTTCTCAACAGAATTGTTGAAGGGAAGGAGAATTTGTAATGAAGTCTCTCAAACTGTAAAAGAAAACAACTCTCTACCTTGATTGTCATAACCTGGGAAACTATTTTTCAAAACTGATGGAGAAATAAGATATTTTCACAATAAGAGTATCTAAAGAAATGCATGACCCCCAAACCAACACTTCAAAAAATTCTCAAGGACATCTTAGAAAGAGACAGTGAAACTAACAGTACTCAAAGGTCCACTAGAATGAATGTGTCAGATATGGCTAGAAATTCAGTAGAAAGCCAAGAAAGCAAAACAGTAACATTTAAATGATTCAAGGGCAGGAATAAGTCAACATCTACCATTTATGACTATCACTGTGAATAGACCCAGTTAACCAGTTGAAAAACACAGATTAGCAGAACAGATCAAGAAACACAAGCCATTGGGGTGCTGCATTCAAGAACTATGTCTAACACAAAAATAAATTCATTGGCTAAGGATCAAGGATGGAAAACAATATTCTATGCAAGGAAAATCCAAAAGCAGACAGGAATAGCTATACTTTCATTAGACAAAGTAGACTTTATGCCAAAGCTGATCAAAACAGACAAAGAAGGTCATTACATATTGGTTAATAGAATTATTCAAAAGGAAGAGATAACACTTATAAACATATGCAAAAAGCCACCATGTACCCAACTTAATGAAATATACACTAAAGGCCATAAAAGACTAGATGCACATTGTTACACATATAGAGGAGTTTCAATACCCTACTGTCACAAATAGAACAACTAAACAAAAATTAACAAAATATCACAGTTGAACCTAACTTTTGAACAAAAGGGCTCATTAGATATCTACACAATGTTCTACCCAACAACAAAAGAATGTATATTTTTTTCAAAAGCACGTGGTGCTACCTCTAAAATACAGTACATACTAGCTAATAATTCATGCTTAACTACATGTAAACAAATTGAAATTTTATGTGCAGACTATTAGATACTGCAATGAAACTAGAAATAAATTGCAACAGAACCCACTAAGACTATATATCAAAATTAAGGAACATACACGTGAATCATGAATGGTTTACAGAAGATATTAAGGAGGAAATAAGATAGCTACTAGAATTAAATGATAATGTCAATACAACATAACAGAACTTATGGGACACAATGAAAGAAGTCCTGTAAAGGAAATTTACAGTTATGAATACCCACATTAGAAAATAGAATGAAGCCAAACAAACAACCTAATGATGCATCTTTTAAAAACAAGAAGTTTATAAAAGGAAGGAAATTAAAAAGATCAGAATAGAAATCTGTGAAATGGAGACAAAAATCAATACAAAGAATCAATGAATTGAAGACTTGGTTCTCTAAAGGAATAAATAGAGTGAAAAATCTTTAGCCAATCTTAACAAAAAAGGAAAGAAAAGACACAAAGCAATGTATTTAGGAATGAAAATGGTAAAACTATAATGGACATTGCAAAATCTAGAAAATTAGGAGCATCTGCTTCGCAAGCATATATGTAAAAAAATTAGAGAACTCAGAAGAAATGGAGAGACTCCTAGGTATTTATGAATTTCCAAAACTGATAATTAAATTGGATTATTAAAAATCTTGAATAATCCAATAACTACCAATGAAATAAAAACAATAATAAGAAAAACCTATCAACTAACAAAAGCATAAGACCTGATGGATTCACTCCCAAATCTTACAAGAACTTCAGCAAAGATCTAACAGCAATATTCCCCAAATTCTTTAATGAAATTGGGAAGAAAAGAGAACTACTAAAATTATTTTTCTAGACTAACGTGATCCTGATCTCAAATCAGACAAAGATCCAATCAAAAAGCAGACTCTATACCAATCTCTTTAATATGGATGCAAAAATTTTCAACAATAAACTGGCACCTGGAATGCAACAAACAATCAAAAAGATCATATACCATGACCAAGTAAGTTTCATCCTATGGGTGCAAAAATGCTTCAACACATGCAAATCAATAAATGTAACTCACCACATGAACAGAAGCAAGGAAAACCATATGATCATCATGATACACACAGGAAAAAAGGCTTTGACAAACTCCAATGTCCAATCATGATGAAAAACTTGAAGAAAATAGGTATAGAAGGACTTTATTTTAATACAGTAAAAGTTATTTATGACCAGCATAGTGCCAACACTGTATTAAATGAGGAAAAGCTGAAAATTTGCCCTCTAAAATCAGGAACAAGATAAAGGTGTCCACAATCACCACTCCTGTTCAGTATAATACTTGAAAGATTAGCTAGAACAATTGGACAAAGGAAAGAAATAAAAGTAATTTGTATAGGAAATGATGAAGTCAACATATCTTTATTTGCAGATGACATAGCATCTCTCTACTTATAAGACCCAAAAAATTTCACCAAAAGACTCAGAATTAATAATAAAATTCAGCAATGTAGCAGGATAAAAAATACAAAAAATACAAAAATACAAAATACAAAATAAAAAATAAAAAATACAAAATACAAAATAAAAAATACAAAATTCAGTAACATTCCTGTAAACTTGTAACGAATTCACTGAGAAAGAATTTAGGAAAATGATACCATTCACAATAACATCATAAAAAATTAAATACTAAGAAGTAAACAAGGAAGCCAAAGACCTCTACAGTGGAAATTTTCTTGTTGGAGTCATATTTTTATTTTTGTTTTTTATTTTAAAGCGAGAAAAAACCAATAAAAATGATACCAAATTTCAAAACATGATGATAGGAAATTAAAAATGGTTATTATATTGCAAATTGTTATCTTTAAAGTAGTTGCTCAGATTACCACATACAGAGACGCAAAGTTGATCAAACAATATAATCACTAAAGATTCCTTCCAATGAACTAATAGAAATCAGTAGTACCAAAATCTTAGCTACATATCTTTTTCCTCCTTCCTTACTTTTTCTTTTCCCCATCTCAGTTTTTCTTGCCTATTGAGCAGTTTCTTTCCCTTTCACAATATCTATTGTGCTTTTGAATATTATTTACTCTTCTTGTTTCTTACACTAGGGAAATAATATGAAGTTTACACATGTGTCTGGTTTATTTCACTTATGAGTATGGTCTCTAGTTGCATCCATTTACCTATAAAAACCTCTAGTTCATGAGCTGAGTGGTACTCCATTATATAAAACTAGCACTTTTTAAAATCCATTCCTCAGCTGATGGACATTTGATTTAGCTATTATAAATTATACTGGTATAAACATGGGTGAACATATATTGCTGTGGCATGATGTTTTCATTTTTGGGGGGAAAATACCCAAAACGGGAATAGCTGGGTCAAATGGGACCTCTAATACTAGTTATGTGAGGGCTTTCCACCCTGATTTCCACAGTGGTTGCACCAGTCTGCACTCCCACCAACAATCGAGAAGGGTCCCTTTTCCATACAGTCCCTCCAGCATTTGTTATGATAGCCATTTTTTTCTAGGGTGAGATAAAGTGTCAGTGTTGTTTCAATTTGCATTTCTCGATTGACAATGATGTTGAACATTTTTTCATATATTTGACATTTGTGTTTCTTCATTTAAGAAGTGTGTATTAATTGCAGATCCCCATTTTTGGATTGGGTCTTTGAATTGTTTAACAGTCTTTATATGTTGTAGGTAGGAGTCTTTGTCTGAGGGACAGTTGGCTAAAACTTTTCCCAATCCTTGGGGTTTTCCTTCACTCTGTTGGTGTTCTTTTTTTTTTTTTTTTTGTACTGAGGATCAAAGTCCAGACCTTGCACTTGGCAGGCAGGTGCTTATACCACTGAGCTATATCCCTGGCCCGGTGATTTCTTTTGATGTTCAAAAATTATTTCAAATAATCAACCACTGGAATCTCATTTTATTAAAACATATTTGCACATCCACAATGGAAATTATATTATTCTGAAAAAGGAAATTGAATAGGATGAAGTAAATGGAAAGATAGCACTTATTTCTCTGTAGGCAGAACCAATATAATCAAAATCGCATACCTCCAAAGCTATTAAACAGATTTAATGGAATCCAAGTCAATATCTCAGTCAACATTTTTCACAAGTGTAGAAAAAATGATCCTAAAATTCATATGAAACCAGGAGAAACACAGAATAACAAAAGCAATTCTGGGTAACAAAAGCAAGGCAGAAGGCCTCATATTCCCAGATTTGAAGTTGCATTACAAAGCTACTATGATTAAAACAACATGGTATTGGCAAAGAAACAGGGATGTGAATCAGTGGGACAAAGTAGAGGAAGCAGAAACAACCCCAGTGACATACACCTGCTTGTTTTTTTTTCTTAGACAAGGTCTTGCTATGGCTTGCCTTGAACTCACTATGTAGCTTAGGCTGGCCTGGAACTTGCAGCAATCCTCCTGTCTCTGCCTTCCAAGTACCACCACACCTGGCCTTAGCTATTTGATCTTTGACCATGGGGCAGAAAATGTACAGCAGAGGAAAGAGAGCTTCTTTAACAAATGCTTCTAGGAAAATTGGATATCTTCCCACAGAAAATTGAGTCTAGATCCATATATCTCATTATGTTCTAACCTAAAATAAAAATAGATCAACAATGTAAATGTTAATACAGAAACAGCTAATGTACTGCTAGGTCAAATAGGTAAAACTTGTGAAGACATTCTGTTCTTTCTGAACAGAGTCTCAATGGCAGCAAAAATAATGAGAATCTACACATGGGATCACATCAAATTAAAAAGCTTTTGCACTCAAGAAGCTTTCCCACTTCAACCAAAAGATTGAAGAGACAACCTACCAAGTGGGGAAATAATTTTGCCAGTTATTTACTGGACAGAGGATTAACATCCAAAGACATAGACCTCAAAAACATTAGCCACTTCCCTGCAAAAAAACCCACATCCTTAATCCAAATAAAGGAAACTGAAAGGAAGGTGTACTTTTCTCAACATGTGCTAAATGAAAATAAAATGAGTCAATAATCTAAATATTAAAACAGAAACATTAAACTTACTGGAAGATAAAACAGGTAAAACACTTGACTTAAGTGTAGAAAGGATTTTGTAAACAGAATCTCAACTGCACACTAAATAACAGCAAGAATCAGAAAATGAGATTATATCGGACTAACAAGTTTTTGTATAAAAAAGAATCAATTAGTAGACAGAAGAGACAACCAACAGAAGGGAAAAAATATTTGCAACTACTCCTCAGGCAGATGACTAATATCCAAAAAATAAAGAACTTAAAACAATTTAATTCCCTAAAATTAAAGACCTAGTCAAGAAATGAGCAAGTGAAATTAAGAGATACTCCACAGAGGGAGAAGTATAGATGAAAAACAAATATATATATAAAGTCCATTATCCCTGGCTACTAGAGAGATGGATATTAAAACAACACTAAGGTTGAATCTCAATTCAGATAGAATGCCAATCCTCAAGAAATCAAAAAATAACAAATGCTGCCATGGCTGTGGTGAATAAAAGAACCCTCCTACAGTGTACGTGGGAATGCAAACTAGTACAGCCATTATGAAAATCAGTATGGAGATTTCTCAGAGAGCTAAAATCAAAAATTCCATGTGACCCAGCTATCTCCCTGCTAGTTATCTGCCCCAAAGAGCTAAAGTCATACTACAGTGATACACGCATGACAATATTTATAGCAACACAAAGCATAATAGCTGACTCCTGGAAACAGTCAGTATACCCATATGTATATACTACTCATCTGTAAAGAAGGGCAAACTTGAGATGTATAGGAAAATGCATGCACCTAGAAAACTTAATTTTGAGGAAAATAACTTAGATCCCAAAATTTAAATATCATATGGTATCTCTCATCTGAGTAAGGCAAAGAATAAACAAAGAGAAGACAAAAACAAGGCTAGAATGAGACAAGGATATGAATCTCTTGCAGATGGGGTGTGGGGGATGAAGGTGGGGGGAATGGAGAAATAGGTGGCTTGAAGTTGTGCCAGGCCCAAGGTCCTAATGACCTCAAGAAATATGGACATTATAGCTACAAACATGCAGTAACATCAATAATACTAAGAAGAATGGAAAGAGGGAAGGGAGAACTAGAGGAGGAGGGACAGGGGTGGAGATAAGATGATTAAATAAAGAAAGAGCTGTGTTATACGCGTGGATTAACCCCCGGGATGATTATAAAGGGCAAGTACTGCACATGTGTACTAACAAAATAAATGTTGTATAATGTGATTCATATGAGATATCCAGAACAGGCAGACATATATACACAAAATATATCAGTGGTTGCTTAGGGTAGCTGTTGGTAAAGAGAAATGAGAAATGACACAGAATGAATGCTGAGGTGTCTTTTATGGGGGGAAGGTGATGAAAATGTCCTAAAATGGATTATGATCCTGGTTGTAAATCTCTGTGAACATAAAATTTTTAAAAATCAAATTTTGAATTATACTTAATAAAGGAAAGAATTTTGTAGTATGTCAAATATTTGTCAATAAAGGTACAATTTAAACAGAAAAATATATAAATATGATGATGAAAGTTAAGCCAATACATTCGGCAGCTTGGTGTAAATCTAAAATTTTCATGCAAGACACCAATATGAAAACTAGGACAGGAAGAAATGAAAATCCTAAAAGTCCAATACAGTATATAGTAAATTCATTGAATTAATAATTTATTCACTTAAAATTATAATTGAAGATGGCTATTGGTCAATCTTCTGAAGTACAAGAAGGAAATAACATGAGTTTTACATTGATTCATTCCAAACATGGATGAAAAGTAAAACTTTGAAGGATGTTTTATGAGACTAAATTTGTTGTGAAAGCAAAACAGTCATAAGGAACAAAAGTTATTAACCATTTTCTTTATGAATGTAGACAAAACATTTTTAAGATAGTACTAGAAGATCAAACACATGTGTAAAACTGAAAATGTAAAATGCCTGATTGGGGTTTATAACAATAATCTAAACTGTTTTAACATTTGGGCAACAATTTTATTCACCTGTTAACAAAACAGATAACAACCTTATTATCTCAATGGATGCTGAAATAGCACTTGAGTAAAGTTAACATACACTTATTGCACAAGGTAAGAAAATAAGAAATAGGAAAGAAACTCCTCGAATGATAAAACATATTTATGAAAAACCTACAACTGAATCATATGTAATGACAAGTTAATGAGTTCTGTTCTCTTAAGATTGGAGTATCAAGTTATATTATCTCAACTTTTCTATTTATTATATTAATAAGATATTATGTAACTATATGATGGAAGAAAAATTATAGAAATGCTGATTAAGTAGGAAGAATTAAACCTGTCTTAACCTATAAACAATATGTCCAGAAATTTTTATAAATCTACTGGACTAAGAAGTGAATGTAGCAAGATCATAATAAAGGTCTAATAATCTCCAATGAGTTTTTCTGTTTTTCAATGTTTGAGCAAGAAACAGTTAAACATGAAATTATAAAAGCAGTAGCATTTATCATAATAGAAAATATAAACACAGCAAAATATTATATGTATATAGATGAAAATTAACAACCAAAACTAAAATGTCTGCAAGGTATTTATTTTATTTTTTATTTTTTTGCAAGGTATTTAAAAAGACCCAATAAATGCAGGTACATGTCATAGTCATGAACCGGGAGAGTTTATTATTGTTGTGTCAGATCTGTCAAAGTGTATCGATATATTCAACATAATTTCTGTCAAATATCTGAACAACAGTAAAATAGAGATATGATTAGGTACTGAAATTATATAAAAATATAAGAAATTTAAAGTATACAATAATTTTGAAAATAAGTTGAAAGAACTGTTCTTGCTGATTTCTAAATTGCTAAAAATATGCAGTAGAAAATGTGAGGCTACCATGCATTTAAATAGATGCAGAAATCAGCTGTCTAGAGCAAGGAGACATGAGATGTGTGTGTCTGTGTGTGTGAGATATATTTTTATTAATAGTGTCACAATAATTCCATATATAAAAAGAAATCTTGCCATGAAACAGAGCTGGTAAAGTTAAATATCCACTTGGTGAATAAAAGAATTTTGATCCTAACACTATGTACAAAATTTAGTCAAAATTAATTGTATAACCGTACTAAAGCCATATGATTTGAGGAGCTTATGGGAAAAAGAATCTTAGATCCATTCGGTAGGATTTAGATGGCAAGAACTGTCGAAAAAGCCATTAAGAGGATTTTCTGAAGCTTTTATACAAAAAAGTCCAAAATGCAGCGTAGACAGTCATCATGGGCATGAGAGTAGCGCCTACACTGAGGGGTGCTGGGGACAGAAAGAAGGACAAATAGGGGCCCTGTGGTGCTTTTATTGCTCCCCACGGTTTTATAACATATGTGGAGGAAGACCTACACATTTTGAATTCCACTGTCCAATTCTTCATGATGCTTTAATGGTAATGGTAATTTAAACTTTAAGTGTGCATTTATTTTGGTATATTTATAAGTACTAGAGGGTTAGAGTTTTCACAGTCCTGCTTAGGAGGGCTGATTAGTCAAAGAAGAAGAATGTTTGAACACCTGTTATAGTCTTTCTAATGTGAAAATTAATTTTTAATTCATGTAATAACTAAGCTTGTATTTGTGATGATTTCCAAAACTAAAATAGAGCAGTGAGTTATGTGAAAAGTTAACATGCTCAGACACCATGCTGCCAAAGTGATAGACTGTATCTCTTGTGATCCTCTGAAAGTAAGTGCTGTCCCTAAGGTGTAGGTGCTGGATCTGAGGTTAACTAAGCCACTAACTTGTTTCGTGTCTCATCCTATGGGTGATTCAATGTTGCCCTGCCTAATGCTTTTTCACTGTATAATGATCATGAAATTAGCTGATTATCCTTATTCAAGTTCATTCATAATTCAGTAATTAAAATCTGATCCGAGAGGTCATGTGACAAAAAGAGTACTGTGAATTAAGACTACTTCATTCTTAGAAAATGTCAAGTTTAGATAAGACATGTATCGCTTTTTTAAACATCTAGGGCAAATTAAAGTCCTTGAAATATCTCCAGTCACAGAATCACAAAGTAAGCTTGCTGGAAGAGAAATAGAAAATGTTTAAATTCCACTCTTCCTTTTTAGAGATGAAGGAGCTGATGTCCTGAAGTGCAAATTGCCATGTTGGAAGACTAGAGGTTTAGATCACTGAATTCCAATTGCATTCTCTCAGTTACTCTTACTGTCTCCTGTTTAATGTAATCTGAGGAGGAAAATGCACAGGGAATCAGGACAGCAAACAATGCTGGTGGCTTTTCTTACCAGGCATCAGGAAGAACAGTGAGACAATGACAGGAGCCTGCAGAAAGTCTGCAACACCCTGCAATGGAGAGGCGCTGGGTGGACCAGAAGGCAAATACCATTAGCATCAGGCTTTGGAAGGACAGCTTATTGATTTTCTTTTCACTTTAGTCCAGATGTACATTGGTAAATAGCAGATCATGTCATGGGACCCAAGCTGGAACTTGGCAACATAAGGAAGGAGCAGAACTTTGAAAGGGAGGCTGATACTTGTAGCAAAATCTCATTTCCCTATGTCTCTCTCATGCAGCTCTTTAGGTGGGAGAAGGTAATTCACACTGGCATTCTGCCAAGTACTGCAAATACCACGGTTTCCTGCCTATGGTTGTATAGTTCTTTTTGTATTCACAATTAAATTAGAGAATGAAAAAGCTTGGTTATTTCTTTCATTGGAGGAGATTGGAACAACTATTTCCATTGTGTGTCAGAAGGGGATAGAATAAGGTGTAAGCAGATTGGTGGAGAACCTAGGGTGATTCGGTCTCCACAAACCCTAGCTTCTACTGTGAGAAAGCAATTCTGGTACTGAAAACTCAGAGGTCTTAGAATGAAAGTGTGACACTAAACTGAAAACTGTATCACACCCAGACATTTTGAACATCTCAAACCTCAAGGCAAGAAGGTGTCATCATGGGATGTGATTGTCAGGAAAAGCCAAGGATTCAGGGATAGGATAGGAGAGCATATGTGTGGTTCCTAAGTGATCCATATAGAAATCTCTTGGCCAGTTTTGGTGACAATGAAGAAATGCAGCAGCCTGATTTAAAGAAAGGCCTGATAGCCAGGATTGAGGAAGTATCACTCACTTCAGGAATCTTACCTACCACTGCAGAGGCCTTAGGACAAAAGCAATATAAGATCAATAGCAGATTCAGAGGTTAATTAAAATCAATTTAGGATGAGCAAGCAACTGCTGTAGTGAAGTCTCTAATAAAATAACTCGCTTTATACATTTAAACCAGAAAAAAATCCTAAACTGAACTAAAAACTTACGAGAGACTTTAGGAGAAATGTCTCTCAGAACTAAATACAACTAGATCTAAAAGGCCAGGAACTGGCTTGTGGGAGAAGTGGTGTTGCACTGCCTCGATGTAATACCTTTAGTATAGGAACACTGGTTCTGTCACATGCTAGTAGTGTTAAGAGCCAACAACTCGAAACTTGGTTTCCTTTCAGAGAATCTGAGTGAGCTGAAGAGAGGCATCTTGTCTAAGACCACACCACCTTTCTGAGTGGGTCGCAGCCAATGCATGGAGAATAAGAGATGAGAAAGGAGTAGAAGGTGAGTCTATGTAATTGTTGTTACTGTCTGCCGGCTAAATTTCTACATTTTCCAGTCCCGCTGGTAATGAGACTATACTACCCTGTATTTCTGGTCCACTTCCTGGAAAAGTGAATCAGACATCCTTGTGTTTCTCCTGTCCTGTATAGTTCACTTCTTGCCATAGGTCTCTACAGCTACCCAGGGTAAATATTCTTTAGCCTTTATTGTATATAGTAGGCAAACATATTCCTAACAGAGTTGCCATGTTACTTAATCCATAAGCATCTATTAATTTCTGGAAAGTGTAGGATATATTCTTCCTGATATGGAATTCTTTGTTTTTTTTTAATTTCAGAAATAAAAGGAGGAAAATGTTAACAGACACGCAACATTTTACAAAAGAGCAAAAGAACAGCACAGACAATACAGAGTTACAAACAAAGGGGTAGAAAATTAACAATGCTTGTTTATTACATATTGATATCTTCAAAGCGGTTTCTCATGAAAACAGATAGAGATGTGCAATATTGATCAATCAAGGACTCATTAACCATTTCTTTCAGCAAAGAAATAGAAGACAGTAGAACAACTATGTTAACTATCCTGTATATACTTACATACAAAATTTCTCCTTCTTTCCCTTGTCTTTTCCCACATCCCAGTTGCCCTTTACCCTTGAGCATTTTCCTATCATTTCACAGTGTCTCTCATACCTCCTAGTTTAAATTAACTCTTTCAGGTTTTACACTAGTGAGACAATGCAGTGCTTGCACATGCAGGTCTGATTTATTTCACTTATGAGTATGGTCTC
>NW_004955485.1:3595833-3601340 GCF_000276665.1 Chinchilla lanigera | reverse complement strand
TGGTCAGATAATATACATGGGATAATTTCACTTCTTTTGCATTTTGGAAGGTATGCTGTGTGGGCTAGGATGTGGTCTATTTTAGAGAAAGACTTATGTGCAGCTGAGAAAAATGTGTATTCTGATGTTGTGGGGTAGAACACTCTATACATCTACTAAGTCTATTTGTTCTCAGCTTTGGTTCAGATATGTTATTTCCTTCCTGATTTTTTGTCCAGTTGACCTATCTCTTTATGTCAATGGGGTGTTGAGGTCCCCTGTTACAATAGTGTTATTAATTATATGAGTTTTCATACCTGTTAAAATTTGTCTTATATAGTTTGGAGTTCTGATATTTGGTTCATACATGTTTATGATTGTTATCTCATCCTCTTGCAGTCTTCCCCTGACTAGTATGTAGTGACCTTCTTTATCTCTTTTGATTGTTGTCAGTTTGAAGTTTACATGGTCTGCAAACAGAATAGCTACACCTGCGTTTTTCTTGGTTCTGTTGCATGAAGGATTGTTTTCCATCCTTTGACTTCAGTCTATGGGTTCCTTTTGAGTAAATGTGTTTCCTGTATACAGCGTATCATTGGATTTTGTTTTTTTGTTTTTTTTTTTTTTTGTTTTTTTTTTTTGATTTTTTGTTTTTTTCTCCAGTACCAGGAACCGAACTCACAACCTTGCGCTTGCTAGGCAGGCGCTTTTGCCGCTGAGCTAAATCCCCAGCCCCCAGATTTTTTTTTTTTTTAATGCACTCTGTCAGTCTGTTTCTTTTGATTGGTGAATTGAGGCCATTTACATTTATGGTTATAACTGATATGTGTTGATTTATCATTGTCATTTATTTACTTGCATTAGTTTCCTATTTTTTTCTACCTGTTTACTTGCTTGCTCTTCTTGATGGCTCCTTTCTACTGTTGTTCTTGAAATTGCAGTCTGATTTTTTTCCATCTAGAATATCTTTTAGTACTCTTTGCAATGCTGGTTTGGCACCCATGAAGTTCTTCAATTGTTCTTTCTCATGGAAATATTTTATTTCTCCATTGAATTTGAGGGATAGTTGGGCAGTGTACATCAGTCTTGGTTGGAAGCTGTTCTGTCTCAGGACCTGTAATACTTCGCTCCAAGCTCTTTTTGATTGGGTGGTTTGTGCTGAGAAGTCTGCCATGATTCTGATGGGTTTTCCTTTGTAGGTAATGTGTTTCTTTTCTCTAGCAGCTTTTAATATTCTGTTCTTTTGCTGGAGATCTCGGAACTTGACTATTATATGCCTAGGTGTAGTTTTATTTGGGTTGTGGTTGAAGTTCTATATGCCTCATTTACCTATACATCAGGTTCTGTTTCCAAACTTGGGAAATTTTCTGCTGTTATTTCTGCAAATATTCTTTTTATGTGAATTGTGTTGCCTCCTGCTATTTCATTGACTCTGATTTGTCATACATTATTCTTCTCTGCCTCATTTTGCAGCTGTTGAATTGATTTTTCCTGGATCCTTGTTGATTTTACAAGATCCTTTCTTTCACAGTCTCTAGCTGCCATGCTGTCTTCAAAGTCTGAGATTCTATCTTCAGCTTCATTCAAGTGGTTTTGGCAGCTTTCAATGGAATGTTTGTTTTCCTGGAAGTCTCTTTGAATCTGGTTCATGCGTTCTAAGTCCTTTCTATATTTTTCATTTAACGCTTCTGACTCTTGCCTTGTTCTTCTATTTTTTTATATGTTTCTCCTTCAGACTTTTTGTGCAGTTCCTTCATTGCTATTGTCATTTCCTTTTTTGCCTAAGGGATTATTTCTGATCTCACCTCTTCTATGGCCTTCTGGAGTTGTTTCTTTACCTCCATTGCAGTAATTTCAGCTATTTCAGGCATGTGTTTACCCAGTTCTCCTATGTTGATGTCTCCTGGACTTGTTCTGAGTGGGGTGGAGTTCTGAGATTGTGTTTTAGTCCTTCATTTTGTCATGTTTGGTACTGGATGCAGAAAGCTCAATATCCCTCTTCAGTGGCTGCACAGCAAAGGCTACTGGTGTCCCTAGTTTTCCTGTTGGTCAGGTTTGCCCCTGAGTGACCTCTGAGAAGCGCTACTTAGTCTCTGGTTTTCTGGCAATTATTGATTTGTATCTAGTCATCCCAGGTCTCAGACACTGGCATTGGTGTCAGCTTATGGCGGACCATCTGATCCAGCATCCCTTTGCAGTTCAGGGCTTGTGTACCGCCAAGACTAGGGTTGCACTGGTGTGAGAATTCCGGTCCAGAGGACCTATGTCCCCAGGCAGTTCAGGATGCACGCAAAACCCAGACACAAACTGCAGTTTCGACAATATGTGAACCACCTGATTCTGTGTGTCCAGCCAGTTCAGGACACATGCAGGAACCAGATGCAGGAGGGATGGGCAGCAATCACAGACTGCCTGTGCCTGCAACTCCCTAGGGGGTCCGGGTGCATGTAAAGCATGGACTTGGACTGTGGGACCAGCAGCTCTTGGAGCACTTGCTCACTTGGGGCAGGGTGAGGGCAGGGAGGGGCCACAGGCACTCCCCAGCTAGAGCAGTCCCTGGGGCTTCTGAGTGAGGACCTTCAGACTGCCGCGGGTGCACGGAGGGCAGAGACTCAGTCTGTAACCTGGAATGGAATTCTAAGGTGCCACACTATTATCTTTTCTCCCTCTCAGCACCGCACATCCATCAGGCAGTTACATTCTGTGTTTAGTCATTCACGTGATTACATCAGTCATCAACGTATCACTGTTTCTTTGAAGATGAAAACCTACCATCCACAACACCCTGCCTCTGGTTACTTTCAAATTATTATTATTATTGTTGATGTTTAATTACTGGCATATGATTTGTCTAGATGGACTTTTCTTTTTATTTCTCCTCCACAATTATTTTTTTTGAATAGATGATTGAATCTTGTCAGCTAAAATATGATTAGTATTTCTCAATTATTTTCCCTGAGATGTCTAGATCCGTGCTTTATATATCTTTTAAACATATTTCATATGCTTTATGGTCTTTTTTCTATTTTCTGTCTAATGCTAAATTTTAGTCAGAAATGTTTCAGAAATGTTTTCATTTCTGAAACTAGGTTTGTCACATTTTCATGTATCAAGTATTTGTTGAACATTACCCCCCTTCCTCTACATTCTTGGATATGTTTATTGTATGCACTTAGATCTTGTGTAAAGTACAAATTCTTTACTATTTTCATCTTTGTTCCTTTTCTATTTCTTATATGTCACCTAGTTTTCGTTCTTCCTGTGTATTGTAGTTTATTGATTGATTGTTCAGCTGATAAATACAAAGAAAAATCTCTAATCTTAATGATGTTTTCTTCCTTCAAATACTCTTGTCAGGCAGGTAGCACTGCTAAAAGAAGTTTTAGCTTCTCAAGAGGGGCTTTAGGCTCTGCTGAGGTATTTCGTTATTGTACTTAACTTCAGGAAGTGATCTCACTTCTCAGGCCAAGCCCTGCTATGATATCAATGGATAACCCAAGGAATTATTAAGGGCCTTCGTGGTAATCTTAGAATTCCAACTAACTTGCCCCTAGCAATGACTGATGCTGATTTCATTTTCTCTTGCTGTTCACTTCCCACCTGCACTCCATGGAGTTTTCTCTGTTCATTAAAGAATCTGAAAATTATTGAATGACTTGAGAGTTTTTGAATGCAGATTTATGGACTTGATTCGCTGTGATTTGCTCTCCTTCCTGGTTTTTTTTTCTTATATTTTTGCCTTCTGGTAGTTGTGGTTTCATCACTGACTCTTAAGATTTTTAAATTCACCAAAATGGTACTTCCTGCTTGGGGGTCTATTCCTTGCATTTTAAAGAGAAAGCTGACCTCAAGAAAAAAAGGTGAGAAGAACACCTGTCAATTTTGTATATTTTTCTTATTTCAAATGCTGTTGCCCCCTGGGTTTCGTTTGGATTGGTAGTCCTTTACTGCAAACTTAATGGTATATAAATCTTATATATACATACGTGTGTCTCTATGTGTGTGATACATATGAACCTTTTTATAATTACTTCCTGCAGGTTATTCTAATCCACATTTTGTAAAACTGTATCCTAACTCCATTCTTTTATCTTCTGCAGCCTATACCATGGTGTACTGAAATATTTATTTTTCTCTAACACTTGTCTTCTTATGGCCCTGCTTTTTCACATGGTATTGCTTCTCTTCTCATTACTTTCTCCCACCTTATCCAGTTTGTAAAGACCTACTTGTTGTTCAAGTTATCATGCAACTTGGAACCTGAGAACATCTGAGGCCATATTTGAAGACACAGGAAGGTAAGAGGCCTGGGAGGATAATAATGAATCTTTATCTTTTCCCACAACAGGTTGAAATGAGCTATTTTCCAATACAAAACCTCATATTTCTGTCCTTTATTGCCTCCATACCATTTGTATAATATAATATAACCAGATGTTATTTTACTGTTTCTCTAAATTTTGTGTCTATGAGTGTGTGTTTGTGTGTGTGTGTGTGTTTTTATGTGTGTGTTTATCGATAAGCTCTCTGATGGTATATTTTAGTAACCTCAGAATTGACTAGTATAGTAGCACAGAACATGAGCTAGGTCATTTCTTAATGGGTATATCAATTAATATGTCCATTCCAGCCCTGTAGATGTCATCTTTAGTAGGACTGAAGAAAGTGAGCTTGCAAACCTACTATGAATGAAGAGAAAGACTTCATACAATGGGAATTTCTTTGACCCTACTGCCCCAGGGGATCTCCCAAAGACAACAGGCACTGAGCACAGCCATTATGTTGGTGGATTACACACTGAGGTAATAGTGGGATGTACATATTATAGTAAGATTGTGATTCCCTTACCATCTTTCTTCTTCAATTTGTATTTCCCCCTCATCTCTCCTGCTCCTCCCTGTGAGATGAGACACACTCACTTCACCACTACTGACACCACGGAGCTTTCCTGCTGTTCCCTTTGTCACTTACGCCGCCTTGAAGCCCCTTTCCGCGGCCAGGCCTCTACTCCTCTCCCTCGTTCTTACCCCTCCAGGGCTCTCTTCTTCCTGTGTCTCGAGTATGGCCTCTGATCGCAGATTCACACTCAGGTTGTTTTTGCCAACTTTTTCCTCTAGGTTTTATCTTCTCTCTGCTGTAGTTGAGAACTGAGGACAGATTTTAAGTATTTAATCTTGTACTTTGTAAACAATCATGAAGCTAGCACATTAGTGAGATTACAAGAAAATCAAAACAAATATTTGTGATTAAATGTATTCTCATCTTGGGAACATTACAATTACGTTGTCTAATAGAGGGATTTCCTTATTTTAAGGGATAGTATTATAACAGCTCCATATTTTTACCTTACCAATTTTGCCAGAGCTTTGATATCTTCTTTACTTACTTAGTGGTGCTTCCTTAAAGCGACATTAAATATGAAGTGCAAAGAGATGTTTCCTTAAATTGATCTTCCTTTCCTTCCCTCCTTCCTTCCTTCCCTCCTTCCTTCTTTCACTCCTTTCACCCTCTCTCTTTCCTCCATTCTT
>NW_004955485.1:3546920-3595699 GCF_000276665.1 Chinchilla lanigera | reverse complement strand
TTCTTTCTTTCTTCCTTTCTTTCTTTTTCTTTCTTCTTTCTTCTTCCTTTCTTCCTTTCTTTCATTCATCATCTACTTACCATTCCACACTATGCCTCATCCCAAACTTGAAGACAGTATTTAAATGTATTATTTCAACTTTACTTTTTTCCAATGTTCATGAAAACAGTTACTTAAAAAAATCTCTATACCGCCCAATTTCTTCTGCATGTCACTGAACTACATGTCTATGGGGGATTAGACTAGTTTTACCTCATTCTACTGTCTTGTTAAGCCCAAGGGACATCTTTTCTCCATAATTAGATACCATTTCTGGTACCAATCAGCTTAGAAAACTCCCAAGGTCTTACTGAAAAATATGATTAATGATTAAAATTTAAAATATTTTTTACATTAAAAGAAACACTGCCATTAATTTTCCTCTGAGTGTCTTTCTTTGCCTGTCATGGCTGGCTCCATGTCCTCAATCAACTCAGAACATTTACTTTTCACGGTTGTGTTGGCTTGGGGCGGAGCCAGATGTCACAGTTGCAGGCCTGGTTAGCAGGTGCAGGAGGACACAGTCTAAACTTTTCACTTGGTTTCTTTGTCCATTGTGTGGCACAGCATTCACCGTTGTTGTTATTACACTTCCTGAAGAACTCAGGGAGGAGGACTTTAAAACTGTGTCAGAACGCGGCACAAACAATGTGGGGAGAAGGTCTCTGCAGAGCGAGGGGAAGTGTTCTGTGGGAGATTAACAGCAAGGTGTCTTTTACTATAATAATATTTTTAAAGTCAGACGTTCACTCTGTACGTTGATCACACCACATAGTTAAGCTTCAGGTACTTAGTTTCCGCCCAAACCTTGGCTTTTGACAAATTGAACTCTTGACAAGTTTTGTTTCATTGGCTTTCTGTACAGATTCTTTTTCTCTGTCTAAACCCTTTTAAAATGGTAAAAGGGACTCAGCATAGCAGTCTGCCTGAACTTTTTACTGGGTTTCTTCCCTTTTGCCATTAATCCCCATCCACTTTCCCATCATCTGGTCTTTGTGAAGAACTGCATGCTATGAGCGGGATAGAAGCAGACCTGAGTAACTGCAGAAAACCACTGCTTATGAAAAGCAGTGTGTACACTAACTCCTACCAGCCCTGTAGAAAGAGTATTTGCTTATGGATTAATCCAGGTCTTTACCTTCAGAGATAAAGTTAATTTCTTTGAAGCTCAATTTTCTCACCTACAAAATTTGAATTTTAATAGTATGTGCTGAGGTTTCTGAGATCATTAAGTGAAAATATGATGTTGAATGTTTTTATAATTCTTGCTACTCAGTACATGCAATAAAGATGTCGTTATTATTGTTACTTTAATGTTATTATATTTACTGCTATGGCACTATTATTATTTATAGTAGGCAAAAACAATTGGATCAAGTCCCAAAATTTACTTCTTGGCAGCTTGGAGATTCCAAGGAGAGCTTCCTGCTGACTCTTGCTGGCTCTGGGTGCAGCTGTGTGGCTGTCTTCGGGGGTCAGCTGTTTCCCACAAAGGCAAGTCTTTTCTCAAGGAAGTATGCGATTGGGGAACTGGAAGATGGAAATGAGAGCTTTTGCTTATATTTTGAGATGAATATAGTCTAAGAACCTGAAGTTAGGATGCAAGAATATGGGCATTTTTAAATGGAAAAAGATATAAACCATGCAATGCAATATACACAGGTGACGATGGCAAAATGCTTCCTGTCGTGGAGAAATGAAGACTGAATATAGAATAGTTCATTCCAGCAGAATGACTGAGTAGAAGTTTTACTGAGGAGCACTCTCTTCCGGAGCACTATCCATACAGTTAAGACTGTGCATCATACTTACCGTCTCTTAGGCCAGAGTTCTGGCGGTTTTTCCTGATTGGCAAAAGGAACAAAGCAGCTGCAGGAAACAGCAAGCTCTTGCTCCTAACAGGAGGGTGATAAACACCATTTGGCCTTTTTGTTAATTTTAATCAACAGTGACTTGTTTCTGTCCACACGCACTGTTTCCTGAAAGCACATGGATGGGGCTTTAAGTGGTCCAGCCAGGTGCTGGTGGAGGCTGAGTTGTAAAGAGGCCAAGGAACAGAGTCCAGCAAAGCCATCAGGATGATGATCAGGTGCAGGCTTCATTTCTTCTTCCCAGTGGCATAGGACCGCAGGCATTTCTGTGAGTGTTTCCACGTGCATGAAACTGCTAACCAGTGGACAAGAAGCTGGTGTTTCTGGAGTGTGTGTTAGCTGGGTATGGTCATGGGACCAGGTAGTTTAGTCCATTCAGTGTGTCTTATAAATGACAAATTTACTTTGCAAAATTTTAGAGGCTGGAAAGCACAAAATCATGGTTCTAGCAGCTACACTCCCTGGAGGGAGTCCACCTTCTGGTTCCCAGGTGCCCATCTTCTTGCTGTATTCTCACATGGCATAAAGGAAAGCTAACTCTCTGGGATTCCTTTATAACAGGAATAATCCCATCCAAGAAGGCTCTGTTTTCACATTTTCATAACACAGTCAGCTCCTGAGGGCCACATTTCCAACTTTCCTCAAACTAGGATTACAGTGCTCATGGACTGAGGATCGACATTATATATATTACATCAGTAGTCATATATAGAATATATATAGACTACTGGTGTGAGAGGTACCACTTATTTAGCAAAAAAGCTTTTCTGATTTTTTTCCAGAGGCTGATGTCTCAAAAAGACCTGGAGATGCCACAGGATGTAACAGGGAGGCCACACAGTTTTGAGTGCCACATATCAATCATGGAATTCCAGCTCCAACGCACTGTTTGTGGAACACTGAGAAAATTGTTTTCTTTCTGCCATTAGGATGAAAGGGAAAATGCAAAGTTCCAAAAGCGGAAATAATTTTTCAAATATAGTGAAAAATAAAACCAACTTCATGAAGAATTTTCAGGATCCTGTGAAAGGGCACATGTGGAAAAGCCTGTATTAATTTAATGATCACAGATGTGGAAGTGTAAATGCAAGCGTCTTACCCTAGGATGCTGTAGGGGAAGTGTGACACAGCAAAGTGCAGGCATTTGAGTTGTACACCTTTCCAATGCTCTAGAGCCAGATCTGTCCCCTTACTCTTTCCAGCCTCTAGAGGCCACCTGTGTTCTTTGGCCTCATCTTCTAATTTCAAAACCAGAAGGTGAGACTCTCCTTGCACTATATCCCTTCTCTCTTGCTGTCTTCTTATAGTTGTAAGGATTCTTGTGATCATATCCAACACACCTGGGTAATCCAAGGTAATCTCCACATCGTAAGGTCCTTGACTCAATCACATTTACTGAGACTCTTTTGCCAGGATGTTCAAGTTGAAGATTTGGACACTTTTAGGGGGAAAATTAGTCTATCTCGACAGGCCCCATAATGATGAAAGGCATCCACATAGAGCTATTGGCTCAATGGAGCATGGAAGGTTTGCACTGAAAAACTGAAGAGGTGTGAAGCTCTGTTTGTTTCAATGTCATCATTGTCATAGAAAGCTGCTGTACATTTCCTTGGGCCTAGAGTGATAAGTGATAGAGTGTTGATTTCCCTCAAAGCCTGGTATGGTTATTTAAATTAATTTGGGATAAGAAGGTTTTCTATAACTTTCTGCAAGTCGGAGTCAAGTTGCCAAGTATGGAAATAATAAGCCAAACTGACATCCAGCATTCTCCAGCTCTAGTCCCTTATAGCATAACACAGACAAGGAGCAAGAGCTACTGATTCTTCAATGTTCTACTCTCCCCAAAGGGCACACACTAGCATTAGATGACATGCTGGGCAGAGGAAGGAACCGTCTTACTCTTGAGGATCCTGAAGGAAAGGCACGTGCCATTTGATGGTCTCAGGGGATGCAGAATGAGACAGAAATTAACAATGTTTTATTTTTAATTAAATGATAATTGTTGATGTTATGGTATATAATGTGGTGTGGTAATAACTGTATACATTGTAGAGTATCACAATAGGCTAATTTATGTATCTACAACGTTAAATTCTTATTTGTTTGTGCTGAAAATGCTTAAAATCGGTCTTCTTAGCTATGAAAATATGCATTGCACTATCATGGACCGTGGTCATCAAGACCTGCAGAAGATCACTGGAACATATTCCCGTGGTGCATCTGGAACATCACAGCTTTGCCCAGCCTCTCCTGTTACCTGTTCAGCCCCAGCCTCTCGGAACTCTCTTTCCGCTCTCTACTTCTACAAATTCAGCTTCTGAATGTTCACCTTCTAAATGGGATCATGTGGTATTTGTCTCTCTGTGTTATACTAATTTCACTTAACCTAATGTCCCTATTTTCATCCATGTTCTAAATGACAGAATGCCTGCCTTTGGGAAGTAAGCAAGGTATTCCACTGTGTACACAGACCAAATATTAAACATCTCCTGAAACCCTGACAAGCATTGTGGTTGATTACATATCTTGGCTACTGTGAATAATACTGCAAAGAACATCAAAGTGCAACTCTCTCGTCCACACACTGATTTCAGTTCCTTTAAGTACCGGATCATGTAGTAATTCTATTTCTAACTTTTGGAGGAACTGCCATGCTACTTTCCAAAATAGCTGTGCTAATTTATAGTACTAGCAACAGTGTACAACGTTCTTTTTTCTCCACAGGGAGCGGAAAAGTGAGTCAGAGTGAAGACAACTGGCTTTACTAGAGCCTCAGAAGAGGAAGTCTTGGGAGAAACTGGGAAAAGCCTCTGAAGAAACCTCCTTCTTAGACTTCTGAATGAGGGAGCCTGAGGCAGAGTTCTTGGCACATTTTCCCCAGTGAGTCTTACTGGAAGAAGCCATGTAGTGCCTCTGGTCAAGCCTCAGTTTCACAGATGGGATCTTGGCTTGGAATATGATTTCCTTGCTGGCATATATTACAAAACAAACATAGCAATATAGAGACAGACTTGTAACTCATTACTGGAATACATTGAAGTCAGAAGATAGTTGACTCCCTGTGAGAAGAAAAGCATCACTTACTTATGAATAGAAATGACACTTAGAATTGTAGGAATTCATGTATAAAGTATTTGATGTATAAAATAAAGTAATTGATGTATAAAATATTTGTCACGAAATGTTCTGTGCTGACCTTTTCCTGTATAATTTGCATAGAACTGCAGTAGACTGAAAAAAAGACCTGGAATTAGAACTTGAGGTCTAACATGCAAGTGCATAATTTTGTCTGTGAGTTCAGGCTAATTGTTGATCATGGATGAAGGAATCATTCTCTTCTCCTTATTTGGTTGGTTTTGAGACATGGTCTCACTAAGTAGCACAGGCTGAAGTTCCTGCCTCTGCCTCAACCTTTTGAGTGCTAGTGACCAGTATCACACCCGGTGCGCTTTCCCTAAGGAATGTGGCAGCCCAGGAAACAAGGAATTTGTTTTAAAAGGGCTATAGACTTCAGACTCCCAAAAAGTTCAGCCAAAAATAGAAAGCAAGTTTCTCTTTTTAATTACTTCATCCTTGTTTGGCTCAAGTTGCTGCACTCCTAGCAACACATTTTCTAGGACTAGGTGTGGCTACCTTTAAATAATTCAGATGATTGCCCTATATTTCTCCTGGGATTTCACTCCATCGGGTAAGGGAGCTGGCTGTTAGGGAGTTCTGGATACTACATTCACATGCTCAGTTCTAGAGAAATTCTCCTTTAGGCAATTTTATTTCAATAAAGAGATCAATAAGAACTTCTAAAAAGCAGGAGAAAATGTGAAATGAACAGATGCAAAGGAATGCACTTATTTGATTTTTGTTGTTGTTTGGCATTGTGTTCTGGCTGCAGGGAGGGAGAGGACAGAGTTAGGTATTGCCAGAACACACTCAAAGAAACAATGAGTTTTGAAGAGATAAAAATAAAGCATGTCTCTCAGAATGGATCTTTGGAGACAGCAGCAGCCTAAAAATCAATAGCAAATTCCCTGTCTAATTTCCTGGACTCTCTGTGTGAAATGGACCTGAAGGTGCTGATTTCAGTAATTTCTATAGATTTGGTCAAGTCTCAGGTTGTTAACTTCAAATTGATATTTAACCATTTAAAAATTCATTTCTATTCTGGTTAACCCACATGACCAAAGTTTGAGGTGAGTGCTGGGTGGAGTTCAGAATTAGAGGCAGGAGATGAATAGTTTAAATCTCTTCCAAGATGTACATGTTTTCCACACAGAATTCAACCTCACTCCCACCCCTACCCCGGAAAACACCCTCATGCCCATCAGGTTTGGAGCTCCGGGTACTGAATTTCTGCAACTGACAGGAGGCTGGCAGGAAGCACTCCAGAAGGCTCCTTCACTCCCAGAGATAACACAGGACTGGATTCTTCCCATCCTACCTGTCAGGAGAGTTGAGAGCAGAGCTTCTGGTGGGTGCCACGCAGATGACAGCTTCTGAACAATCCTCACCAGTCTTTCACAACCTAGGAATGGGCATGGCATTCACAGAAGCCTATCTTTATGTCTGCTCAAGGCAGGGCATCTTGTGTGGTATCAACCCCTGCTCCATCTTGTGCCCGTGTTTTGAGAAGCTCCCCTGCTCCAGGATGTTCTTCTTTCTTAAGCTTCCCGTCTTCCCCTCAGCCCAACCATACTTCAGTGTTGGAGTAAAATTTAAATCCATTAACACCATCCTCAGACCATGCCTGATCTGGGTGTTGACGATCTCTGCTGGGTCATCCCATTCTCTGGGTACTCAACCCACTCTCAGTATTCTAAGCGGCTAAAACATGACACACACCTCTGTGGGGCAGAGGCTTCCACAGTCTGTGATTCCTCTGGCTTTTACTACACTGCCCAATACTAGCTCCTTTTCCCCATCTCGGCATCCCATCCCAGCCACTTTCTGCATAGTTACTTAATTGCCACATCTTCCGGGGGAAAGATCTCTGACCACCTTGCTCTCAGATCAGCTCAAACTTCGTGTCAAGAGCTCTCATGAGAGTCTGCACCCATTATTCATTTGTACCAGTGAGGATACAGAGGTGTCCCTTCCCAACTGAGGGTGAACCCCGCAGGGCAGGGTGCACCACTAGATACTTTTATTGAATAAAGAGCTGTATGTGAGTCACAAGCCCATTTGCAAATTAATAGAGAATAACTGTTCAAATTCAGGAACCTCAGAGCAGTTGTTCAAAATAATGAAGCCAAGTAAATGAAGTATTTTTCTGGTGGAAACCTGCTAGCTGAATTTTTAAGTCATCAAAGAAGTATTGCCAGTGTGTGCACGTGTCTTCTACTTGAGCTTTGGTCATACAGGTAGACAACATATGCAGTATTTTCCATGCAGGTAAAATATTCTCACTCAATAATTACCTTCCTATCATAGATTCTGAAACTCTTTCCCTACATTTCTGAAACTTCTTAGAATGTGTATGCGCCTGTGGATGTTCGCGTGGCTCTGTGAATACTTTTTTTCCAATTCAATCTTTAACTCATCTGAAAAATGATGATATCACTCGTTTTTACACCTGAAAGTATACGTTATATGATTGTACATATATATATTATTGTTAAATTATATGTATTCTGTGGTGTCCTGGAGCCAGGAAACACTGATGTGTAAGAACAGATTGTTCTTACCAGTACTTTGATCAACCGTGTAAAATATGTACCTTGATGTCAGACACCTAACACATTCCTTCAGCTCTCAGCCCTCATGAACTCTGATTTGCTAATTTCTGCTGCACTCGTTCCCTATTTGGCTCAGAGGTACCGAAGATTTCGTGTTTCTGGTAGCCATGATCCTCAGTATGCCGCACGTTCAGCCATTTTGTCTGTCTCACTTGCGCATGGTAGAAAACACGATCCCCACAGAGGTCTCAAGTTTGAACTCAGCTATTTTGTGCATCTAATTCCCACATCTCCGCTCCCACCTGTGTTGCTATTAATCAGTAGGAATAATCTACCAATTCTTTTGATATATTTTGGTGCTAATGCTGAACTCCCACCTGCACAGCTGAGAATCTTCAGTTCTAAATTCATGCACCTTCCCAGGAAGCATACCTCCTTTGGGGTTCACTGAAGCCAGGGGGGTTTATTTTTCACTTTCCTTTTTTCACCATTCTATTTTGAAAAATATCAGGTTTTGGTGATGCAGGTGGTCCAGCTTTGTTCACTGCTGTGTGTTTTAATTGAGCTTGTTTCTGGGTCACACTGTGGGTTCCCTGCTGAGTGTTCCTGCATCCGAAGCCCTGCGGGGGTTCTGGGAGGACCCTTTTCTTCTCTCATTAGACCCTGTGGTGAACCTTTCAAAGACATTGATTTTTAGAGATGCTTGTTCTCTATGCAACTGTTTAGTTCACACTGTTTCCTGAAATCCACCCACAGTTATTTGTGCTTGTGAAACTTCAGATTTAACATAAAAAACAATTAATGTGGAGCTAAGAACAAATAGGAAAAGTAGACCTTTTTGTATTTCATTTCAATTATTATGGCTGTTTATTGTTTGTTGCAATCTAATCTAAAAATTTAGCTGGAAGTTAACCATAAAACTTGGTAACTTTGTCTGTAGACATTAGGTTGGCTAGCAGAGGGAAACGTGGACTGGAGTGGAGTTTGATCTTGGCATGGCCCTCCCCTAATTGAGCGACCTTGCACAAGTCGCATCATCTTTTCTGGTGTCTGATGCTTCACAGGTAAAATGAATACCTCTAACCTTCTTTCTGGTTCTCTTAATATACACAAATAGCATAGAATCCAGAAGGGAAGGAGAAGGAGAAAACTGCCTGTTATGGTTGATACATTGTGTCAACTTGGGGAGTCTAGAGGTTTGGCTAAGTGACTCAGCAGGAAGCCAGGGTGCTTACTTTGTTTACATCCTGAGCCTGTGGAAGCAGAGGGCATGGAGATTATGTGAGAGCTACATGACCCTTAGGTGGGGGTAGCCTGTTTACAAAGTAAGGCAGGGAAAGAAGCTGATTGCCATGATTCCTCCCTTTTGCTCTGGTTGCTTTACTGTTCGGCTGCCATTCCCCGCTTTGCTCTTGTTGCTTTGCTATCTTCTGCCTCGGATCCAGCCAAGTATGGACTGAAACCTCCACAAACTGTAAGCTAAATAAACCTTTCCTTCCTTCATTTTGGGCGTTGGGTATTTTGTCTCAGCAATGAGAGAAAAGTAACCAAGACACTGCCTTAATCCAGTCTTGGGTAAGACTGAAGCAAAGATCAATGTCTATTAAAATCTCAAGAGGAAATGCATTGTTTTTTTTCCAAAAGATATGTCACCCATCATGCGTCCATACCTAATTTTATTGCAAAAAGTTGAGGTCAACAAAAGCATCCTGGAAGACAAAAATCAAATCTTCCCATTTGCCAAACATCATGCTGAGAATTTTCTGCACATCATTGTCTTGTAACACAACAGCTGTGTGTGGTTGGCTTTATCAACTCCATCTTAAGGAGAAGCCTGCAGGTGCTAATTGGCTTGTTGTCAAGTCACTAGGAAGAAATATGTCTACTGAATTTCAACGTAAATGTTTGTGAAAAACATAATACTAAGTCAAGAGGAAAGGAGATTTTGTGCCATAGTTTATTTTTCTTTAAGTGGCTGGATTAAATGCCTAGGCAAAACTTTGGGGAATTCCATAGCCCAACTGACTTAGTAAAACCTGACTGTAGGATGTTATCTTTCTAGAGTATGAAAACATCTGGAAACACCTGGAATTCAGCATGTTTTGGTTAACAGTTTAGCTGCAATCTCTTCAAGTACAGGAGTCTCTCCTCAGAAAATAACATTTTTCTGTACTCTGTAGTAATTTTGTTTTAAAAAGACAGGACAATTTCTTGAGCAAATTTAAGAATAAAATTGAAATGTACTTAAAAGATAAAAGATGAAACTCTGGAAGGAAATGAAAGTGGCAAAGGGAAAGACCTTGTACCTCTTACCTTTCTGCACTGTATGGCCCTTCTGCTCTGTTCTTCTCTCCTTATAGACTAACACTTCCTCCTCTCCTACACTGAACTACAAAGAAGCACTGTTTATTTGGCTGGTTAGATCAGGGTAGCTGTTCAATACCAATGAAATTTTTTGATTGGCCCAGGATGTGTTAGATGCTAAGGTAGATTAAATTGCTGGCTCTAATTTGCCACTTCTTTCTAGAAGAATAATAGCATTCACACCTTTGTTATGGCTTTAGGGTAGGTGTGCTCTCTTCAGACTTTAGCTGTAGTGTAATATTGATCTAAAGGTTGTTCTTTTATGCCCCAATGACGTGCATTAGACCATCATGCTGCAGATAGCTACTGTTCCTCTGGCCTGGGCTTCAGAATGGACGTGTGTAAAACAGACAAATCAAAACTGCATCCTGGGGTCAAACCAGTTTAGAATACAACAAGACAGCTAGTTTATAGACCCATTATATAAGAACATTACTTACTATAAGCTGTGGAAATTTAGAGATGATGTATTCTGTAGTGCAATAAGTGACTGATACAGAAGTGGGTGCTAAAAGTGGAGTAGTAGCATAATAAAGGTCTAACATCTTGTCTCTGGGGGTGGGGTTTAATAGTGAGAAAACACGAATGGGAAACTGGAAACGTGGCAACTTGTGTACATAATGTGACATACTATTTGGTAAATGTGTCTCTTACCTAAGGCAACATGGAAGACAGAAAATATTTCCAGTAGCTTGCAGCCTCAGTTTGGTCATATGAAAGGCTAAAGGTGAAAATGCTCCTATTAAGTAAATTGGTCATTATTTTTTGAAAGAAAAAGAACTCTGGAATAATTTTTTTGCAAGTATAATTGACAAGAAATATACAGAGCCTGTACATACCAATATTTTCAAAGTTATAAATATTTTAACCACTTAAATACTTAGCCATTAATCAAAATTTTAGAATGATGCACAAATTCTGAGCACCTCCATAAGGCAGAGACTCAGGGCAAAGGAAACAATGATATGATCCTCATATCCTTTGTTAAGAATCTATGGCAGGATTAAGGAGATATGACGCTATTTTTTGGCTGGGCAAAGTGATTTTCAGCTGTATTAAGGACAATGCCTGCACAACCATGCCTTCCTGAATGCATCCAATCTCATCTCATCTCGGAAGCTAAGCAGGTCAGACATGGTTTGAAGTTGAATGAAGCAAGTACTAGGGGTGGCTACAAAGAAACTTTACAATTCCAATCTTTCATTCACTGCATCTGGACTCTAAAGACACAATAGATATGTCAAAAAGATTTTGGATATTACTTTTAGCACTCCATGTACTGATGAATTCAACTCTGTACATTTAAAGTCGTCGTAGTTTTGAATCTTTGCTATTGGGATAGAAAATGGAGATGTCAAAATTGCAATCAGCCAAAGAATTTCACGTGGAGGTTTTCTAGTTGCCATTTTCCCTCACCTTACTTCTGGTTGGCTGGGGTTTCTGTGACACAGGAACTGGATATTTTGTCCTAAGACACACTTCCCTGTCAAAATGTACATGTTGAATGATGTGGCTTGCTGTTAGGACTGAACGAATGATCATAGAATGAGGCTGGAAAATGCTAAAACAAGCCATATAGGAGCTTCTTAGAAGGAACTAGATCCAAGAGAGAGGACACAAAGCAATTCAACATTGTGTGTCATGCTTCACTGAAATTGACGGAACACCTAGACAGAACTGTAAAGAATAACTTAGCATGGGTCAACAAAATATAAAACAAAAGAAATACATCTTTCTTTTCCTTCTTTTATTCAGTTTGGAATATATAACATCACTGAGAAGGGTCTCGTCCATGCTTTATGTCTCTAGTCAGCTCCGGTTTGATGGACAGCTGCTTAGAGGCCCAGGAAGAGGAGTACGGAGAGTGGGCAGCGCGGTGCTCTTTTGTCCTCACTTGAAGGTGCTGCTGGTCTGCAGTTCAGTCATTGACAAGTCCTCTGGGCTTCTGCCAACTCTGTCTACAGATACCTGGAAATGCAATGCTCAGATCTTAGTGCATGTATGGATATTCCTTTTATTTTCAAGAGGAAGTAAAAAGGAATTAGTTAAGCAAGTCAGGGTGAGAGTGATTTGACTCCTATAGAGACTACTAGACTTGGAATCAAACTTGTACTCTCGGATGAGCATAGTCTATTCTATGCAGTACACATGCTATATTTAGATTTTTGTTTCTCCATGGATAAACTGAATAACGATAGGTAAAGCAACATGCTTCTGTATCAAATTAACACAAGGAAGGAGGGCTTCTTCTCTTTGATTGATTCATTCCCACCACGACTCCCTCACAATTGTTCTAATCATGAAATATAAGGTTGAGGTTTGTACCTCGATTGTATCTTTTGATGTTGACTTTATGGATGCAAAATTCTGCACTTCTTCTGGTTCCCCTGCAGTATATTAGCAAACCAAGGTGTCCTGTGCTGAGACCTCCAGGAGGGAGACAAGGATGGACTGAGACTGGGATATACCATATTTTTCGGTAAAACAATTTAAAATTAACCCATTAGAAAGTATTTTCTCCTACAGACATTTTATTCAGTCAGCCAGCAGTGTAAATAATGAGCTTCTTCATTTCTGTCCATCACCTTCTGCCATCTTTTTAGACGTGCAGATTTTCTTCTGTGATACAACAGCACAGTCCAGTGACTATTTGGGTTTACTTGAATTTTTACATGGGGAATTGCCTTCTGGCCAAGTATTGCCCTCCTGAGAAAAATTTTATTGAATAACATGCTCCTTATTCCCTTGCCTTATACTGTAAATCCCAGGAATTTTAGCAAAAAGTCCTAGGACTTAAGACTGTGTTGGATCCTATCACAGCAAATCCTGATTTCTTACTTTAGTAAATCATTATTTTCATGTTTATTTGTTTTTCTAGGTTAGAATTGTTTTTCTTAGAAGAATTTACAAAATTTTTTGCCCCTCCTGCTAGATGCAACATTTTCTCTATTGACTGACAAAAAGTCTAAAAATACATTCACGGAGATATTTTCTTGTTTTCTTCCTGCTGCAACAAGGCTTTCTGAATTTCCCAAAGGCAAGATGATCAGTGTCACAGAAAGAGGAAACTAAGTGACCAGAGTCAGCACCCTTGGCTCTCCTAGTTGGATTATAATGTTGGCTATTGGATATGAGAGATGGCAAGAGACACAGAGGATAGAGTTGTGGGTAAAGAAAATTATTTTGGAACTAGTAGGAAAAAGAAGAGGATCATTAGAACTTAAATAGTAAACTGATGGGTGGAAAAATATTATAAAAGAAAACCTATAATTTACTATGTAGGGACACTGTGTCGGGTCACCAGAAACTTTTTAAAAGCCAAATGCGCTGTCCAAATTACTTGCCTTACATCTTCAAATTACATTCCTTTGCATTTTATTTTTCAGATTTCAAAGAAAAGTGTATTTCCTAGGAAATGACTCACAAAGTACTTAAATTCTCAGATACTCCAAGAGAAAAATTTAAAAGCAAAACCCATCAATTTTAGGGGAAGGATAAGGCGAGGAAGGAAAGGCTTTCTGATGCCCATTGAGATGCTATGATTATTAATGATAGGGACAGAATCTTCTCAAAATGTTCCCGTGGGCAAGCGTTACGGCTGTTTCATAATATAAAGAAATTCAAAGCAAACACCATTTTTTAAAATCTCACTGCCTGTCTCCTAATTCCTCAGAGCCTCCTAAAATTAACGACAGTGGTTTATGTTTCCCAGAGAATAAGACAGCTACTGCAACGTATCTGAAGAAAGAGGAATCTGGACTCTGACCTTCCTCATTCTGGGCACTTGCATTTTTGTGTCAATAACATTGTCAGGTTCCTTAAAAAGGGAAAAAGGAGCTCTATTTCTTATACATTCTTCAAAAGTGGAATTTGGATAAAGAAATATTTGTGGTTATTTTTGAATTATTGAACTGCTTACTTATCATATCTTCAAAAGGTCAATGTTGCTATAATATTATGTGTGTTTTACCAACAGGTAATTATTTTTCCAAAAATTACGTTAAATTTCATGTACTTTGAGGGACAAAGAGGGAGAGCCGATTAGGACCCAGGGAATTTCTCACAGAAGTTTTAGGCAAAGGAAGAGCCACATATTTGCAACATCTTTCAAGTTACATATTTTATACAAAGTTATTCACTAACCTGTGTGCTGAAGAGAGTAAACAAGACGTCTTCCTCACCTTTGTAGCCTCCTACAGCACGAAGAGGGATTGGCGCAGAGTAGCGTCAGCGTGTCTATGACTTTGGAACTGCAAGAGAGGCAGGTCTACCTCTATGCATGAGACACTGGTATCGGGATGGTGCTGGCATCATCAGTCATGTTTGAAGTGTTCTCTGTACCTCTCTGATTGTGGGGGTTAAGAGAGATCGGTCTTAATTCTTCTTGGAATATTTGGTGGAATTCAGGTTTAAGCCGTGTGGTGCAGGGCTTTTCTTTGTTGAGAAGTTGTTGATTACTATGTCTTATTTGTTAATGTTCTGTCCAGTTTTTCCATTTCTTCTTGATTCGGTCTTGGAGGGCATATGGTTCTAAGAGTTTATCCCCTTCCTCTAGATTTAACAATGTTTGTGTATAAGTGTTTGTCATCATCCCTTACTGTTCTTTTTAGTTATGAGACACTCATTGCACTGTTTGCTCTCTCATTTCTGATCTTGAGTCTCCTCTCTTATTTTCTTTGTCACTTTGGCTGAGAGTTTGTCCATTTTATTTCTTCAAATAAAAAAATATTGGATTTTTTCTACCCATTTTATGTTCTCTACTTAATATATCTCTGTTTTGATTTTCATGACCTCCTTCCTTCTGCTAACTTTCGGTTTAGTATTTTCTTATTTTCCTAGTTCCTACAGGTGTAACTTTAGGTTATTTATTTAAGAACTCTTTTAATGTAGGTGTTTATAGTTACAAACTTCCTTTTTATTACTTCTATTATTATATCTCATCAAGTTTAGTACATTGTGCTTTACATTTTTTTTTTTTTTTAGTCTAGATATTGTTAATTTTCTTCTGCAGGTCTGGTGATTGCACATAGGGCTTAGCTCCAAGCTAGATGAGTATTTTCCCATGGTGCTGTATCTCTCACCCTTTTGATATTTATCGAAATGTTCTTTTGCCTTCTTGCATGACCCAGTTGTGACTTAAGAGTGTTATTCAGATCTTCCATACTTAGGAATTTTCCCATGTTGTTGCTATTGATTTTTAGTTTTCATCTATTGATTAAACACTTGAACAAGGAGATGTGTTACAAAAGTCTGGTGTGTGTTTAAATTTTAGAAAAGTTTATTACAGGGAAAGACACACTACCATCAGTTCCCCTCAGAATACTCCCCTTTGCTTCAAAAACATTTCCCTTGCCATTCTTTCTCCTTTCTGAAGCTGTTCCAGAAGTTCTTTCACATGAATGTCTTTAGTTGTGCTTTCTTGGCTGAGGTGATATCCTAAATCAATTTAAAACATTTACCAACTGTGGTCACTTTGACTTTGAAAAAGAACGAGAAGTCAGTCAGTGCCAAATACAGTGCAGGAAGGTGGATGAGGACATAATCATTATGTTTCATGGGGCTCCCTTTCTGTGGGATGACAACTGGCAGTGGCATTCCTGGCATTTCCTGCATTCCTGCATACCTCAGAAAGGCAACCAGGAAAGAGGACTTCTCTGACTCCTTCAGAAAGAAGCGAACAGAACGGGAAAGTGTGTTCAAGGTGAAGCACTGCATTTTGAGGAGGATTAGTGGCAATATGTCTTTTACTGCAGTAAAGTTTTATAATTCAAACTTTCACCATGTTCTTAATCATTCCTTATGAAATATGAAACTATAAAAATTCCAGAGATGAGGAAGTCTTCCTCATATTGGCTTTGCCAAGGAATTTTTTTAGATATTACACAAAAACCTCAGGCAATAAAAGTAAAATTAAATGTGTGACTACTTCAAACTAATATGCCTTTGCACAGAAAAAGAAACAATAAAATGAAAAGTGTATCTTGTGGACTGGGAGAAAATATGTGCAAACCACACATATGGTCAAAGGTTAGTAATGAAGATCTTTAAGAAACTCACATGACTCAACAGTAAGAATGAAGAAACAGAAAAACAAAACAATGAAAAACAATTTCATTAAAAATAGGTGAAGGCCATAAATAGATATTTTTTTCTTTTCTCTCTGCTGTGGTACTGGAGATTGAAACCAGAGCCTTCACATTGAGCTGTGTTACCAGATATTTTCATTTTATTTTTTATTTTATTTTATTTTTTTGAGGTGGTTTTGCTAAGTCTCAAGTTGCCCATACATTCTGTAAGAGCAGACATACATCTGGCCAACAGATATTTGTAAAGATGCTCAAAAGTCATTAAGCATCAAGTGAATGAAAATGAAAACTATGAGGTGGTGTTACTGCCTTATACCTACCATATTAGTTACTAGGACAAAAACAGAGGTGTGTATTGGATATGGAGCAGCGAAAAGGAAAGTAAGTAGCCACTATGGAAAGTAGTATGGAGATTTCTTGAAAATTAATTGTACTCCCTCTGTTAAGTATATATCCACAAAAATGAAGTCAGTGTTTGTAGAGATATCTGCACTTCCATATTCTTTCTCTCTCTGTCTCTGTTTGTCTGTCTCTCTCTATATATCCATTTACCTATCTATATATCTATATATATAATACATTTAACATAATATAATTGACCCATTAAAAATGGAATAATACCATTTGAATCAGCATGGATGAACTTTGAGGACATTAGCTAAACAAAATAAGCCAGGGAAAGAAAAATATACCACGATCCCTCTCATGTATGCAAAATAAAATAAGTCAATAGACACACAAAAAAAATAGAACAGGTATTTTGGAGCAGGAAGAGAGGGATAATAATGAGAAATAGGTCAAAGGATATAAATTCACGTTAAGTTAGAAAGGATGTCTGGAGAGCTAATGTGTACCAAGAGCACAACAGCTGATAATATTGCATTGTAAATCCAGGAATGGTGGTGCATATCTGTAATCCCAGCACTCAGGAGGCTGAGGCACAAGGATCACTGTGAGTTTGAGGCTAGCCTGAACTACATAGTGAATTACATATATTGCTTTGTATACTAAACAACTTCTAAAGGTATAGATTAGCTATTCTCACTACAGAAAAGAGTAAATACAGAAGGTTGTGATATGTTTTACTGGAGTAACAATTTCACTATGTAAATGTACAACAAAACATCATATTGTACATCTTACATTTTTTTTCTTTTGGTGCTGGGAATCAAACCCAGGGCCTTGCATTTGCCAGGCAGTTTCCGTAGCACTGAGCTACATCCTCGGCCCTCATTTTACAATATTTGAAAAGATGCATAGGAGCCATTCAAAGGCTTCAGGGGTGGTGAAATGACTATAGCTTAGAACAATGTAAGAAGTTTTTAAAATAGGCCTTAAAATATTGCTGACTAACAGCTCCCTTGTCTTTTGTTCTCAATAACATTACCTACTGTTTCTGCAAAATACTTGTCAAACATGGAACAAGAAGACAAAGTTTAAATAGAAACTTAAGACTCAAGGATTAGTGGAGTGTGAAACCTCTGCCTTCATTTATTAATTTTCTAAATTTGTATTTTAATGACGCTCTTAGTGAGTCTTTTATAAACAGAGGCACATCCACTGCAAGATCTTCACTTCGATGCATACAAAAGCGCAGGAGTCACGTGTGTTCTCCTTGCTACTGGTTTTCCCAGATGCATTTGCTTTGTTGATAAGAGTGGGAAGTGTACTAACTGTGACAGTGCGCTATGAGCTGTCACAGAGCCAGCTTGTGCAGTCCCAGGGGCTGTGTGGAGAGACAGCTGATACGAAGGGAAAGAAGGGAAGTCATTCTTGTCACAACGTACTCACATGTACATTACGGAAAGTTTAAAGCATGTTCCTAAAAACTGCAAAAGATAATAGAGTTTTCTTTAAAAAAGTGTGCGTTCCCATTTCAACTTAAAGTCACACATGTCTTTAGTTTATTTATTTATTTATTTTGTACCAGGAATCAAACTCATGACCTCAGGCTTACCAGGCAAGTGCTGTGCTGCTGAGCTATATCCCCAGCCCTTTCAGTTTCTGATTATGCCGCATAACGGCCCCCAAGCAGCAGTGGATGTGATGGCAGCACCACTGTTCTCATCACTCCTGATCCAGGGCTGGACTCATGGAGCATTACTTTTTGGCTTCATTTCCCATTACTTCTACACACCTGGGTTTACTACTCTTTCCAGCTATAGTTAAGACCCCATGAATGCCATATATGTGTCATATCTTCCATATTCTTGGACTTATAGTCAACAAATGACCCAGAGCCCAAATAACTAATTCCTAATTTACCCTCTGAAATTTTCATGCTGTTTTGCATAGCCTTTAAATACTTTGCTACCGTGTCAATAAAGCCCCATCTTGACTGTTTTAGTGTTCTGAGCCATAGAATGTCGTTTATTCCTTTTCCTGTCAGTTCACCTTTTTTTCCCTCTACTTCACAGGGCTCTGGCCATATTGACCTTGTTTCAGTTTCTCAGAAGCTGAGCACCAGAACTTAATCTCAATTCCCTTCTTTCAACATGGAGCTAATAAAAACTTCTTCCTATTTTCCACTTTTTCATTTCTGTCTTTTCCTTGGTTTATCAGCTCCAAGCAGACTTGGAAGGATACTATGAAGGTGTACAGTACTTCGTACTTTGGTAGAAAAAAATGACAAAATCAAATGTGAACTCTTACTGAGGGCTGATCTTAGAAAATTGCCTAATCCATGGTATTTTCTTTCATAAAATGAGAATAATGATGTTAAAGAGCTATAGGATGGTGGGAAAAAAATAAAAAATGAGATACCTCAAGGAATTTCTTGTAAATTAAATGACAGTATAATTTAAAAATCTTTCCAAAGCTCTATGAAATAGACACATTAACTATCTCAGGGAAGAGAAAAACAATTTATGCATATTTGAAGCCATTTGTTTATTAATACTAGGCAAAATTTTTTAGCATGAACCACAATATATGGGAATGTGAAAATAAATCATAATCAGTCACAGTAATGGTATTACAGTGCCTCTTAGGCGGGCAATGTGAAATACCTAGGTAAAGATAATACCAAAACAAACAAAAACTGTGAATAAGCTTGTGCTTGGTGGAAAACTTAGAAAAGTTGTTTAAATTGGGGAGATTTGCAAGCTCTAAAAGTCAGTCATCGCAGGGGCTGGTACAAGGGTTAAAGGGGATGAGAAGTTTGAGAAACATAACACTTATAGTCAGTCTTTTACATCATCCTTGTAAGAAAATCCCCTCAGTGAGGGGACAGAAAAAAAGAGAAGTTCCAGATAAAAGTGGAGGAAAGACACAGAGTGAGAGTAAAGAGATAAATAAGAAAAGTTCTTAAATATCACACAGCACAATCAAAGAGGATACTCTAGAGCAGTGATGGCGGATCTCTTAGAGACCACGGGCCTAACCTGGAGGCCAAACCCACCTGTTTAACACAAATGCCAACATTGCAGTTAAGCCTGAATACTGAGATGTTATTTCAGACAAAACATCTACTATCTGGTGTGTGGCTGTTGGGGTGGCTTCCCTCTCATGCCCACAGATGGGGCTCTGAGTGCCTGCTGCAACATGGGTGACACAGGTCACACCCCTGCCCCACAGCCACAAAGTGATGGGGCAAAATACTCATGAGAAGGGGCCGGGGATTTAGCTCAGTGGCAAAAGCGCCTGGCTGGCAAGTGCAAGGTCGTGAGTTCGGTTCCGGGTACCGGAGAAAAACCAAAAAGAAAAAAATAAAGAATAAATAAAATGCTCATGAGAAGATGAAGATAGATTTACGTGACATTCTTATAGGGAATATACAATAAGAGGGAGAATAATATTTGTTAATCAATGAAAGCATACAAAGAAAAGCATGACCTCAAAGAGATGAGAATTGCAGCACATCTCAAAGAGTGATAAACTACATAAACACAATGATACAAGGAGACATAAATCATAAATCATGATTAGGAATATATGGACATGTGCTGGATCCTACGAAAACATTGTCAGTAGTATCTAGAACCGAGTCTGAAGGAACAGAAATGTAAATGAAATAACTCAGAAAATGACAGTAAACTAATGACTGGAGAAGTGATAAATTCAAAGACAGGAAGATTTAACATTACCTAGTATTTCAGAAAAATAAAAAGTATAGAAACAGCAAATAACACAAGCAACTCAAAGTAATTTTTTTGAAGAAAGGAAGTTTAAAATTACTTGTTTAAAATGTCCATTGCATGGCTAAGAAAAATTGCCCTGCCAGGAATAAGATTGAGACATATTAAATAAAATTTCTAGACTTTAAGGAAAATAAAAACCATTCAACTAACCAACACCCACCCACTTCTCAGGACTCCGGTAGTTACTGCAGTTCTTTTAATTGAAAGAAAATCAGTTTATCATTATTCTTTTCTAAACAACACTTTGTTTCTGAAGAAAATGCAGTGATACTTTTAGAATTCCCAAGGCAAGAAAATGAATTCCAAGGATTTGTATACCTAAAAAATGGATTTCCAAGAGGAAATGGAAAGAGCTATTGTTTAGTAGTTGTTTAACATGGAAGAACTAAAAGTGGAAAAACTATTGTTACTTACAAATCATAATTAAATGTATACTGCTCTTGAGTTCATCTAGAGAATTCTATTAGAAAGAAGTTTCAGACTATCAAAAACAATACATAAAAGATGTGAAAAATGATTCATTTTATTATGTTTATAAACAAAGCACAGTATTTTTGGCATATAAATGATACAAAGACCACCACAGAAACATATGGCAAAGTCCTTTCTCCGTAATAAGTTACTCATTAAAAACATGATTCATATTTTCTTCTGAAACAGTCAGTGACTTAAAAGTGGCTTTTGCTACAAAAGCAGTGACTCCTCAGTTAGATCTGGAAAGAGTCAATGGGCAACTAAAAGTGAAGCAGAACTTGACCTTCATTTTGTATCTTTTGTTACCTAAAACAACGGGTCCAGGACCAAATTCCCTCTCAGCTTTGCACATTGCTTTGTTAATCGCTTAGTGTGTGTCTTTCGAAAAATTTGTCAAAAACTTGTCAAAGACAAGTTTGACAACTTTTCCAAAAACTTGTCAAAGACAAGATCAATTAGCTTTGAATTTACACATCCTATGCTCTTTTGTGACTGGGATACCAAACTAAAGGGTGCACAGAGACATTTAACTATGCCCAGAAGTCTCTAGGAATCCTTAATCTAAAGACCGTCTTAGGGCTGGGGATTTAGCTCAGCGGCAAAGTGCCTACCTGGCAAGCGCAAGGTCGTGAGTTCGGTTCCCGGTACGGGAGAAAAACCAAAAAAAAATAAAAATAAAAATAAAATAAAGGCCATCTTAGGTTCCAGCACAGCCTTACAGGACTGAGACAGCTGGAATCAGAAGCCACGATCTCATGCAGATCTGTCTGCCACCTCAAGCAGGAGGTCTTCTTCTGGAGTTGAAAGCACCTTTCAAAAGCAGAACTGAGATCATTATCAGCCAGACTCTGGCCCAGCCGGGAAAGCCACACAGCTGAGGAGTTCTTCTGTGAATCAGGCTGGCTGCTGCCCTTCTTCAGCTGTGTGCAGTCCCCATCTGCTACTACTCAGGCCTGAGTCCTTTTATTATTTGCTCTTACTTTCCTTGTTTGGGAACTGACTTGATCTTTGTGAAACTGTTCTCCCCTTCATTTTTTATTACTTTTTAAAAATTAATTTTATTGGTACACTTTAGATATACATAGCAATCCTATTCACCATATGGAATTTGTACCTGTAATAATATATCTCAATTCTTCTTTCCCCATTCCCCTCCCCTCCCTTCTACTCTTCTTCTCCCCCTTATTTGCGTAAGTTTGCTTCCATTTTTTCTTTCTTTTCTTTTTACTTCTTCATTTTCTTCCCTGTCCTCATTTCTTGTTTTCTTTCTTATATGAACATTTTCTTCTTGTTTTCCAATATCTATTTTCTGTTTTTGCCCTTATTTGCCCTTTCAGTTTCTCACACAAGAGAAATGTGATATTTAAACATGTGTGTCTGATTCATTTCATTTAAGAGTACAATTCCAATGTATATTCATTTACCTATAATTCTGTCATTTATTCTTCTTTATGTGTAGTACTCCATTGAATAACACCCCCACACATCTTCTTTATCAGTTTGTCAGTTGATGGACGTTGGGCTGTTCCTAAGATTTAGCTATTATAAGCTGTATTGCCCTAAACATGGATGTGTATTTTGTTGTGCATGCTCTGAACTGTTTTTGGAAGATAGGAAGAAAGAGAACAGCTGGGCTGAATGGAACATCTAGCTTTAGGTTTTTGAGGAATTTCTACACTGATTTCCACAATGGTTGCACTAGTCTAACCTCCCACCAACAGTGGAAAAGGGTTCCTTTTCTCCCACAGCCCCAACAGCATTTGTTTTTGGTTAATTTCTTGATAATAGCCATTATTTCTGGAGTGAGATGGAATCTCAGTGTTATTTAATTTGCATCTCTTGAAGGATCAGGAATTTTAAACATTTTTCATGCATTCATTTGTTATTTGTACTTCTTCATATGAGAAGGGTGTATTCATTTCAGATGCCCATTTTCAATTGGTTCTGTAAAATTTGGGGATCTGATGTTTTTGAGTTCTTTGTATATTCTAGATGCTAGTCCTTTTTCTGAGGAAAAGCTGTCAAAAATTTTTTCCCATTCTGTGGGTTGTCTCTTCATTGTGTTGGTGATTTCTTTTACCGTGAAAAGCTCTTAATATAATGAGAACTCTGTTATTCATTCTTCATAATTGTTATTGATCATCATTTACTTTGAGAGTCTTTGTCTACACCGATGTCTTCAGGAGTTGTACCTTTTTATCTTCAAGGAGATTTAAATTTTCTCTTTTAATACTGAATCTTTGATCTGCTTTGATTCTAGCTTACTGCGTAGTGAAAGATATGGGCCCAAATTTAATCTTTAGCATGTAGAAACCATTTATTAAAGAGGCTATATTTCTTCCAATGAAGTTGTTTGGACCCTTTGTCAAAGACAAGGTGGTTGAGTGTGTTTGTAGTTGTTTCTGCATCTTTTAATCAGTTCCACTGATCCTCAAGTCTGTTTCTTAGCCCAATACCATGCTACTTTGAGCTTGGTAGCTTTGTAGTCTAATTTCAAATTGGGAATTGTAATGCCTTGCTTTTATTTCACAGAACTGCTTTTGCTATTCTAGTTGTCTTCTGGTTTCAAATGAATATAAAATGATCTTCTCTAATTTTGTGAAGTATGCTATTGACAATTTGATAAAAGTTTCATTAAAAGTGCATAAAATTTTGGAAGTATGACCATTTCCACCATATTTGTTCTTTCAATGCAAGAACAAGGGGTATCTTTCCATTCTCTGATATCCTCTTTGACTTCCTTTTTCAAAGTACTGCAATTTTCAATCTACATATCTTTTACTTCCTTTGTTAGATTGATTCCTAAGTATTTCATTTTTTGATGCTATTGCCTATTCCTTTTATTTTTCTCTTTTGTGTAATTGTTCTGGCTATTATTTCCAGATTTATATTGAGTAAGAGGGGTGATAGTGGGCATGCTTAACTTGTTCTTGATTTTATAGTGATAGCTTTCTGGTTCTGTCCTTTTAGTATAATGTTGGCCTTTCGTTTGTCAGAGATGGCTTTTATGAGACTGAGGTAAAAACCAGTTGTTCCAATTTTCTGCATTGTCTTTATCATGAATGGGTGTTGGAATTTGTCAAGTGATTTTTCCTGCATCTAGTGGATCTTGTTTCTTGATCCATTCTGCCTGTTTGTTTCATTTGATTGGCAAATTGAGACCAAATTTGGTGGCTATAATTGATATGTATTCACTTATCCTTGTCATAATATTTTCCTTTTGTTCTTTCCCTTTTATCCATTCTGTTTAGTTGTTTACCTTGGTTGTGGATTCATTCTACTGGGGTTGTGTCTTGCTTCTCTATCTATCTCATTTTCTGTGTTTCTTAAACTTGTTTTCTGCATTGATGCTTGTAAATAGCTTATGGTAGGTGTCTATTACTAGTATTGAGACCTCCTTAGGAAATGACTACTTTTCTGAGGTGTCTTCTAGATGTAGCTGGCTTTTGAATCTGTCTCAAGATGCTACTTCAATGTATGAGGGATAAGCAGTGGCTGCTTATTTGGCCTAGTACTAAGCTTTGTTACTTGGCTATAGTATTGTTTACAACCCTAGACAATTTCAGTGTGGGCATACATGGAAGAACAACTGATCACAAGTATGACACATTGGCTAAAGTTGTATGATAAGCAATAACAATAGCATCAAGCACAGCCTAGAAACTGAAAACTGTGGTAACTATTAATTTGCCATATTTAATCTTAGGGACACAAATTATGGTTATATAACAAAACTGAAACAAACCAGAAAATTACATACAGTGAATATCCCCTTCATAGAGTGATTTTACTGTCTGTGGAGGAAATTCAAAAGAAATAAGAAGAAAATATTAGATTAGGAGTAAAAGATTAGAAGCAAGGTTGAAGGACAAGGGAAGATTGCTCAAGCTTTGGAAAACAGGTGATGAAGACAGGAAGGAAAGAAAGAAGGAGAAAACAAAATAAGAAAGTGAACCAAAAAATCTAAAATCAATATTCACACTCATGAAAAAATTAAAATAGGCAATTGAGAAAAAAACACACACAAATAAAATAAAGCAAAACAAAACTAACTAAGAAATAACAAAAACAAGAAGCTCCAAAACCAAAGGGAAAAAAAAAAAAAAGAAATTTGTCTGTGATTTCAAGCCTATGGTTCCCTCTGTGGCCACAGCTTTATGCAGAGTGAGCAAAGTCAGAGTGCAGACCTGAGCTGGTAATCTCAGGAAGTTTGCAATAGGATTGGGGCAGGGTGCTGAAGACACCTAGCAAGTCTGCAGTATGGTTGGGGCTTGGCACCAGCCCTGCCCTTTCAACTCCAGAGAAGTCCAGGTTGACCCCAGCCTCTGGCTGTGTGGGATAAGGCCCAAATCTTCAGCCAGCAACACACTGCATGTCCCTTGGATCCTCTTGAACCCTCTAAGCATCCTCATGGCCCTCATTCAAGTGGGATTTCAACATTGGGAGCCTTGAGTAAAAGATAACGCATGACTTCTCTGAGTCTGGGGCTCACTTGGTTTCTCCCTAAAAAAGACTTCTGCTCAAGAGCTCTCTCCAGGGAGCACTACTATCCCTGTCCTGGAGTCACTGACCAGCAGAATTTTGCCTCTTGGTTCCACCCCACTGTAGCCAGTGGAGAGTGGTGGGAGGAGGTGGGAGTGTGCAGGTTGTATCCTCCCTCTGTGCTGCAGTGCATTTCCTCTGTTTCACTGCAGTCTGTTTCCTCAGGTTCTTTGCAGGCTCTAATCTTTCTCAGATCATTTCTGGGCTGACTGTGTCCCAGGGATCCATCCACCTCCTTCTTTTCTTCCTTAAATTGCTATTCCCCAGCATCTGAGTTCTTAATAATAGAGAGGTTGACCTGTAGCTGCTTATGGCTTCATCACTTTCCTGGAACTTCTACAGCTTTTCCTTACAAATCCATGCTTTAGTTTTAATTTCCATTATTCCTAAAGCAAAGACCTATACTAACTGTTGTTATATGACTGCTTGTTTCTTGATAAAGAAAGGGTGAGGGTTCTTAGTGTGGGCAAAGAAATGATGAAAGTGAGTGACTAATTATGACTAATAGGGATAGCTCAAAGATTGAAAAGAGAATAGCATGCAGGGAGATTAATCAGAATAGCCATGTTAGATCATATCTTTCAGTGCTTTAGGGAGAAGACAGAGTGACAGTAGAGCATTAGAGCTTTGTTGCAAGAACACCCAGAGGTAGCCTCTTTCCAGTGACAGTGTGGCTCAGGTCACAAGGCAGAAGCTGACTGGAGAGGAGAATCTAAACCTGGAGGAAGAAAGCCACATGGATCCTGGAATAAAGCATCTGGAGCAGGGCTTTAGGTACCAAGCAGGACAACAACAAACAGGAAATGATGCAAGATAGCACAGCTTGGAGTGTTCTTAACTCCTCTTTCCTTGTAAATGAATACATAGACCATAGGAAAATTAAGTTGTTCTAGTTTCAGAATTGGTGGATTGAGATTTATTGGCATCTAAAACCTGGGAAATCCATCTATATTAATCAGGATTCTTCAGAGAATCAGAACTAAAAGAACATGGATACACAGAGGGAGATTTATTTTGAAGACTTGACTTGGGCAATTGTGGAGTTTGGCAGAGCAGACCATTGGGCTGGAGACCCAGAAGAAAGTTGGGGTATGAATCTGAAAGCAGCCAGTGGGCAGAACTCACTGTTCTGGGAGAGACTGATATTTTCCTATTACGGCTTTCAACTGATTGAGGCCCACCACATTTTAGCACATAACCTTCTTTATTAAAATACACTGCATTATATTTTAATTTTATCATTAAAAAATCCCTCCATGGACATCTCCAGACTGTGTTACCAAATAACCATGGCAAACTGACAAGTATGACCTAGATCGTGATAACACTCCCACATTAGTGAAGACCTGGGATTGCAAATACACAGGACAAGTATTTCTGAAGTGGAGACTCCTGACTCCTTGGTTACATTCTTGACTCCTGCCTCTTGTTCACCCATGCTACATACGTGTTACTTCCATTTCACCTGTTGTATGACTCAATTAGTCACAATCCCTAACATTTTGCAGTTATTATTGTTTACTATTATTTTATTTTACTATTATATTTTACTATTATTTATTTTTTACTATTACTCTTATGTCCTATGCACTCCTTTTACCCCATTATGTCTACAGACCATTTTATAGAAGATCATGTATCACTACCTCCTCTTCTTCTGTTGTATTTAAATGTAAAAATATTCAATTTTTGTTAAACTTCTTTTATGGTTTGTGCTAGATGTCTACCCAAAGCCTCTGGAACCATCATGTATCACCTAACTCTTCTTCTTCTGTTATATTCAAATGCAAAAATATTCAATTTTTGTTAAACTTCTGTAATGGTTTGCGTCTAGATGTCCCCCCAAAGTCCCTTACATTTTTAGATGAGGTTTTTTTTCTGGAGATAGCTGAATTTAGAGTTTGTGAGTGATTCATTGTTCAGTTAATGGTGCTAGGAGTAAGGATGAGTGATTGCTCAATCAGTCCACTGAATGGATTGGCACTACCCTAATCCCAGCATTCTGGATAAAATAAAAGGGGTAGAAAAAAGCTTTCCCTCTCTTTTTGCTCTTGTTGATTTTGTTGTCTTCTGCCACCACGAACTGTTGCCTTCTGACATGTGCCACCCTGTCTTGGAGCCAGCTGAGTATGGACTGAAACCTCTACAAACTGTGAGCTAAATAAACCTTTTCACCTTTAACTTTGGGTGTTGGATATTTTGTCTCAGCAACGAGAAAAGTAACTAAGACAACTCTTTGCATGGCAATTACTGTAAATTTCTAGTTACAGCTCTGTCCTTTTCTAGCAATTTCAGTTGGTTCCCTAACATTTTCACTTAGGTAAAGGACACTGCAAAGTTAAAATGACCAACGTGTAACACACACACTCCGCACACTGCTTTTCTTCTGTCTTCTCCATTTCAGTGAACTAACGATTTCCGTGCAGTTATTCAACCTAACAGCCGTAATTACTTGATTATTCTTTTTCCTTCAACCAACACAACAAACCTATGGAATGTACTCTAACATTTTTTATCTACTTAATAAATAGGTTTCATTTTATCTATTTTTTGTACATTCATGATCATTCTGTACCTATCACAATTATTGCTTACCTGGTGTCTCAACTATTCTTGATCCTAGTGTTGTTCTTAAGTCTTCCTTTTCCATTTTTACTCAGTAGCTAAATAGGTCATTAGAAGTAATGAATCAACTTATGTGATTACAATACTTAAAACTCTCTAGTGCAATCTCTGGTGTAAATTGACAATGGAATAAGTCCTTTGGAATAGATAGACACCAGGGTACTGAGCAATTGTGCCCTTGGGTATTTATCATAGAGAAAGGAAAACATATCTGTATAAAAATCCATGTATAAATGTTCCTACAACTAATGCTTGAAATGGTCCAAAACTGGGATGAGGAAAAGGAAAAAATAAAAGGAAGGAATGGAAAAATATATATGTATATACACAGGATATCTGGGATACTGCTGATTTGTACTGGTCAATTGAATGGAGCAGTTAATGCTTAATATTTTTTCTTCTTTTTAATTTTTCAAACAATTTTACATGCTTATATCTGGCAATCTGAACAACTAATTTGAAGACAACAATATGCAATATAACAACCATTGCTGAATTCCTGTCATCTTCTTTAGTGAACTTCTGTATCGTCTCTAATGTTTTTTTATTCTCTTTATAATAAAAAAAGAAATAGTTCAAACTAATAAACAATGCAAATATCTTACAAGGGTGAATGGATGCACACCTTATAATTCAATCATATAGGAGGAAAGCAAATAGCAATAGCAATAAACTGTTAGTATATATAACAACTTGCATGAACGTCAAAATGTAAGAAAGTGACTGTCTTGGTTGCTTTTCTCGTTGCTGGGACAAAATATCCAACACCTACAAGTTAAAGGAAGAAAGGTTTATTTTGGCTCGTAGTTTGCAGTGGTTTGAGTTCATATTTGGCCGGCTACAAGGCAGGGTGGCATGGCACTGGGGCATGGCAAAGGTGAAACGGTTTATGGCAGAGCAGAGAGGAGTCAGCAGTAGCAAGGAGTGAGCAGTAAGTCTGCCTTCCTCGTCTCCCTTTATATTCCATCCCTGTTATAATCCTATTGATTGGTGCTATCTACACACAGGGTGGGGTTTCCACTGTTTATGTCCAGAGCTATGGTAAGTCCTTTCAGTCATCACACACCCTAGACCCAGCTACTGCCATGAAGCTCCACATAAAAACCATAACAGTGCCCGACACCATTTCTAAAGTTTATGTGCTGATCTTTCAAGCCTCACCCACTACTCTCATTCTCTTTTGCCCTATAAGTAAGCAAACTGATATTAGAAAATTTAAGTTTTTGTTCCTTTGATATTGGTGGAAAGTTCAAGCCACAGAAACCCTGGGTCACATGCAGGAGCCATCGCTGCAGTCCCGTTACCAAATCTCAATAAAAGGAAAAGGCAGTGTTTCCTCTTTTCTCTCTTAATCCAGATTCCAGTCTACGAGGGAGCCTGCTTTGCTCTCTCCAGAAAGCCTAGTATAAGAGAATTAGCATTTTAATATCTTTTTGGTGGTAATGTTGCACTCAAACCAAATTTTGTGATCACATATCCAATTCATTCCGGTAAGATGGCTATAATAGGCGGGCATTATATTGAATGAAAAAGTCAACTGTTAGAAATTATACGTTATGTGAATCTGTGTATAAGACCTTCTAGAAATGACAAAATTGCAGAAATAGATTGAGTCATTACTATAAAAGGGTAGTATTAAGGAATTCCTTTGTGGTGATGAAATAGTTCCATGTCCTTTCTTTAAACCACAGACATCAGCAGTATACCTATCCCAGATATCCTTGTATATGTTGTTTTGTTAGTGTCTTTATCTTTAGAAAAGAGTTTTATGTTCTGATTCTGATGCTGTTTACATAAATCTGTACATATGAAGTAATTTCATAGCTGTACGAGCACACACAGTACGTGTAAACTGATGTACATATAAATTCCAATTTGTAGTTTAGTGGCATGGTATCAGTGGCAATTTCTTGGTTCCATTACTATATTTGTGTAAGGGTTATCATTCTGTCTTCTTCTACAGTAATTGACTAAATGGTATCAGTCTAAAACTAGTGGGAATGCTACTGGGGGTGGGACATGGTTCTACGGACATCCAAAGTAGTAGGAAGGGCTGACCCAGCCTAGGGGACAGTGCAGAGTCCTGTGACAAGAGGCAGGTGAGCTGACATGTGAAGGCTCACTGAACTACCTGTGTGAAGAGAAGTAGAAGAGGATTTCAGGCAGAAAGAACATATACATGGCCATGTGACTAGTGAAACGATGCAGTGAGAAAGGAGTGGAATGTCACAAGTAATAAAATAAAATGTAGTGACTGCAGCAGAGGTCAGAACACTTAGGACCTCAAAGACCATAGGGTGGGTGATTTTATTGTCTGTAGATGGTTACAAACTCTTCCTTTTAAGGCTGGCTAGTACTGCATTTAAAATTTTCATTAGCAATTCATTTGTATCATCTTAGGATCTGAGCACAGATGGGAGGAACTTGTACTGATAAATTGGTGTAAATGACATGTCTGAACACAGATCTATTGGGAAAGGGTGCCTGTATAGTCCTACGAGATAATGGAGTGAAAAACCTAAAAATATTGGGGTGCTACTTCTCCATTTATCCTGTGCAGGTGCTCACAATGGGGCTTCCTGGAGAGTAGAAGAGCAAAGTGTTTCCCACCAGCTCCTGTTGCCAAAGGCTTCTTTCTCCTCATCAGACGGCAAGTAATTCACTAACGGGATGCATGGCTCAAGAGGCAGTAGCACAGAGCCATGTCTGTGTGATAGGAAAAGCCAGCAGGAGCACAGGCAATTATGTGAGTTTCATAAATTACTGATACAAGAAAGAGCTCTTGCTTAGAGTGCCCTAGTGTTTGACAACAAAAATGACTAGGTTTAGCCCAAGTTAGTCAGACTAGTGAACAATTATAGACGTCATAATTCTAGATTTCAAGTTTCTCTAACTTTTGCAGGTTATAATTGGAAATGTCAATTTCTTTTTTCCTTAATTTTCCATATCTTTCTGCTTGCCCTTTCTCCATATTGTGAAAAGGAAAATCACAGATGTTTGATAACTCAAATACTCTTTGTGTGCCTCACAGTCCTGGTTTGACCATCAATCTCACTTCCAAATTCAATAGAGAATCATTGTCTAGCAGCATAAGGGTCATGTATACACTCAGGAATGGCTAGAGGCTTCTTTCCTTCAGGCATTTTGCAGAAATATAAACCCTATCTTGCTTCTTATCTTACCCCAAACACCTGTTCTCCAAAACCCTGCTCATTTGAGTTTAAGGTCTCTGGTGCAGTGACGAAATTTGTGACTGTGCCCCGAAGATCGGTAGCAGAGAGAAGTCATTTCACGTTCCTCCTCCAGAGCCTCTGGGTCAGTGGGATGGGCTGGCTGAAGGCCAGAGGCTCACTTTAATAGGTAGGAAGTATCTTCTAGTGATTGACTGCTTCCTCTATAAATTACAAAGAAGCCCCTTAGCTCAGGCCAATGACTTATTAAGAAGTCTTTCTAACAGTAAATCCTCCCTTTCACCATTCCCTGGGCAGTAATGACACTGCTTAAGTCACAGAGAAATACAGCCACAGTAACAGCTTCCTGAAAAGCAAAACTTTTCATGCTGAAGGTGCAGCAGAAGGACTTCAAGGACTCTCAGAAGCCCATCAGCAGCCATGTCTTCCTTGGTTTTCATTTAGTGTGGAGTCTTTTGGGATAGGGGAGGGGATCCAGAATCAGGCTCTTTGGAAAGCTCTATCCTGGGGGAAAGGCTATCTTAATAATAACTAATTGTAGAAATTGAAGTGCATGAACTTCGTCTTGTTAGATTTTTATTTGGGCAAAGAAAAATTTGTTGATCAATTCAGGCAAGATATAGAAACAGAAGAAGGGTAGACAGAAATGGAAGATGCATACTCCTGCCTAATTGCTTGCTCCTAGTGGGCAGTGGTTGTGGGAGATTGAAAGGGAGCTATTTTAACAGGAGCCTATGTGTCTGGGGCTGAAGTAGGGCCCACTTACAGTGCCAAGACAATTTGCCAGGTAGAGCTTGGGGAGCACAATTTCCCCAGTGCCCCCGTGAACCCAAAGTCCTCTTCAGAACAAGCAAACCTTGATCACTGGGCACTGGCACGCAGACACAGGTGTGTTGTTTTCTGTTATTCTCTGTCATTTTCACAAAAGCAAATTGGTCAGGAAAGATAGAGAAGAGGAGAAAAACATCAGGACAGGTATAGTGGCTGGTTGACAGGCCATCTCCAGACGCTGAGAGCTCTTGGGAGAGCTCTGACAAGGTACTTTGTCTAATGTGTTCTAGGATTAAACAATCATGAGAAGTTGCATGCTACTATTCCGAGTCTGTGGCCCTTCCGTGGAAAGAGTGTAGGCCAAGAGACCGAAGTTCTGATTTCAGATCCTGCTTTTACTTTTTCATAAAATGTAAGCTTTTGGAATGGATACTTCTTTTTGTGCACTCTAATTTTTCCATCTAAGAACAAAAAAACTGGGGATTAAAGATCTGGTAGCACTTTCTAGTTGCAAATTTAAAATTTTTCAACTCAGCCAAAGCATTCTTGGAAACTGTTAGAAGGATTCAAATCAAGACATTCCCCGTGTTTAAAACTGTTGCCTCACTTTCTACTGAATATAGGATAGAATCCACACCCGGCCCAGGGTCTCAGGGTCATCATGATTTGGCTTTTGTCTTCCTCTCTGATGTCCTCTCCTCCTGCTTCTCCTGAAGGTCTTCATGCTCCAGCTACACTGGCCTTCATTCTGCTCTTTTAATATTCCAAGGTCTTTCTTCCTTCAAGGCTTTTCAACTTGCTCGCCCCTCTTCCTAGAAGGCTTTTTCCAGAGACCATTGTAGAGCTGGATTCCTCACATCCTGTAGTAATAGTTCACATTTTTATCAGATGGACCCATACAAACCAGAAAACCCACACCCAGAAGTTGTCTATCACATTTTCTTGTGTCAGGTGATTCACAGAATTGCTGATATTCTGTAACTGTCTTGCATATTTGCTTGTTCCTTCTGACTTGTGATCCTTCAAATTCAAGTGTTCTGAAAACAGGAACTCTGGTTGTATTACTCAGCACTTAGAACAGTCGTGAACACATAACACACCTCCAAAACCCTTCATTTGATGCAGTAAATAAATGAACTTAGTATTCTGATTACTGACTTGGCAGAAGAATGTCTCACACGTGGTAGAATTGGCAAAGATTAGTACAGAAATCCTCTTGGATTTGAGGATGCTGTTCCCTTTATCTAGGTTTGAGAAATGAAGTGAAACAGGTGACCTACTCATCTTGATTTCAGCCACACATCTGAAAACAATAAAGGAAGATTCTGAAGTCACATCGATAAAAGTAATATTTGTAGATTAATTAATATGATCCAGGCCCCTGCATGGTATGTTAGTAATGCTAACACCTTTGTCACTCACAGCGGACTTATCACTAAAATGTTTCATTCCCATTTTTTAGATAAGGGAACTGGAATCAGCATCAGTAAATCAGGTTTTCTGTGCTCTTGTAACTACCAGGCTGAGATTTGCAAGTCAAGGAAAGCCACACTTTGATTCTCTACCTGCAAGGCTTACACGTGCTGTGTAATGGTACTGCTACCCCTGAAAAGACCTAGTTTTGTGATATTTTCAGTCTATATAATTGCTGAGTTTGAACCTTGACGATTCTGAATTTGTCTTTTACTTTTGGCATACAGCTGAGAGAAAGGAGGTGTTGTCATTTAGAGGACATATAAAATCAAGGACTCTGCCGCTATTCGTCAATAAAATCTTCACGATGCATTTTCCATGGCTGTTCTGGATAAATTCCAGTTGGATCAATTAACTTTAATGCCTTTAAATGTCCCCAACACTTTAAGTTGCTTAGTGTTCTTCAAGTGTCCGTCTAATTTGCAGGCATTACTGACCATGAACTGTGAATGTCAACTTCCCCAAACTCCAGAATGGAACTCAGCCTAAGGAGAAAGAAACGATGTGCTAAATGTATTGTAATATGCAGGAAGGATAGAAACTCAACAGAAAGGATGGAAGAGGAGAAATAGGCAGATATTTTAAAAAAGGGAAACAAGCTCCAGAATTAATAAAATGATTATTGCAAATTAATCATAATTATAGTAATAAACATTTCTTGAATTTGGGATACTTATTTTCTAGGTTCTGTTCTATAAAGTTTCAAGTATTAATTAATTAATTCCTCAAAGTAAGCCTTTCTGATATACCTGCATTTTGCAGATGTGAAAAAGGACATAAGACATTTAAGTAACTTGCTCAGGTAGGTAAGATCATAAGTCACATGGCTTTGCTGTTGGTTTGGGGGTTTTCTTGCAAGGGGAACAACATAATACAGGACACATTTTATACAATTATTTATAATAATCACCCAAAGCATGATATACAAAACAGTACAGGCAACCTGTCCACACACTAAGACCAAAGAAACTACTTGAGGGCCTGGATCCCATGGGAATGTCCTGCATGAGTCCAGCTGAACACCTACAGCTCATAACAATGCCTCCCACAAGTTCAACTGGAGGCTCAGAGCCCATAACAATATCTCATGCAGGTCTGTTTCATGGATCTGTGCTGGGAAGGCCCAAAGGTGGAAGCTAGAAAGTCTGTGCCAGTGGGATGAAGGATCTGTGCTAGGTTCAGGGATCTGCACTGGAGCCAGGGAATGATGTGAAAGTAAGAACTAGAGCTCTCCTCAAGGGTACCACAACCATCTCAGCACCAGTGAGATCCTGACCTCCTCCAATCATCAAGATGGCTGAGTTCCCAACAGGGAAGCCAACACGGCAAGCTTCTCCAGGAGACTGGCAGTGCACAGCTTCCCCTCCAGAGCCAGGAAGCGATGCTCAGAGTGAGGACCAGAGCTCCCCCAAAGTGAACAGAAGCCATTCTCAGTGCCAACGAGGTCCTGAACTCCTTGGAGAATGAGAACAGTCAAGTTCATCAGGAAAGCCAGCATGACAAGCTCCTCCAAAAGAACCAAGAGCTCCTTATAGCTTCTACGAGCTCCAACAACTTTCCTCTTTTCCCAACAGCCTCACTTCTTCATCTCCAGTTCTGCCTCTTATGCTGCTGGCAACAGTCCCCAGGTGGGCCTCCCACATCCAGCACCGTGCTTACTCAGTTCAGCTGGGGATTATAAGTTGACCACCAGCTGTCAATCCACTACACATGGACTGGATTCAGAGTCTGTAGTTTTAAGCAAAAGAACATAAAATGTAATGTAGTAACCAAACATAAATATCTATGATTGAAGTAGAGGCAAGGGGAGATAGCTATTTGCTTTTATCTAGGTGCATTAAAGAAATCTCCCTCACATCAAATATCCTTCTCACAGCTGGCTGTGGTGGCACATGCCTGTAATCCCAGCACTTGGGTGGTTGAGGCAGGAGGTTGACTGTGAATTAGAGACCAGCTTGGCTTACATAGTGAATTTTAGGCCAGGCTGAGCTACTGTACATAGTGAGCCCCTGTTTCATAAAACCAAAACCACTAAAAAAAAAAAAACAAAACAAAACAAATATGAAAATGAAAATAAATGTCCTACACATTAGAAAACTTATTGGTCATATTTATCATATTTCATGATAAATGAGATGTCTTAAGAGAGGTATTTCATTGTGATAAATAAGATTAACATATAATTTTAATATAGTTTGCTGGGGATACTGAGTAGTTTATTTGTCCAACCCTGTCCTGTGTCAGGAAACAGCTATGACAATAGTACCCAGGGGTGTACATGATAGACAGAATGCCTTCCCTTAAGACCAAAGGTAAGACACTAATACATTGGAGATATTATGAACACAGCAGGATTTTGTTGAAATATTTGAAACTAAAATGGGACAGAGTCAGAGTTATGTATTGACAGACTGCTGTTATCTTCAGTGTGCACCATGGAAGAGATGAGGGAAAATGTAGTTGAGAGGAACCAGAGCTAGGTTTTGGAGGTGGAAGGTTGCTTGCGATAAAGCACATGACATCCTTGCTCGATGCTTACTTGGAAATGGGGGATGAATAAGCAAGGAGTTAAAGGTGACATATTAGTTTTTGAACTGGTGACTTTGCTGATGATGTTGACTTTCACTGTTGGGAAGAATAATGTGTTCAGTTGTGGTGAACCTCCCTCCCTCAGAGAAATATCCACTTAGCAGTGGGGTGTTAAAGTTTTGCTGTTGATTCATAAGAATATGAGTAATGAATTCCTTCTTGTGGAAGTATTTCCCACTGGATAAAGTTTGGAATGCAAGAAAAGGAGCAAAGCACAAACATCCCTCAGAGCACTGATAAAGGACTGGAAAAGGAAGAAAAATGGGTGAATGTCCTGCAGAGGAGACTGGCAAGTGTTCACAGATTAAATGAGCAAAGCTCCAACAAGCCCATTTCTAAAGGAGGTAGCCGCTTACTGTGTTCAATAGGTGCCAGAGAGTAAGAAAGAAAGGGCATGAAAAGAGTCTACTCAATTTTAACCAAAAGTTACTTTTGAGCAAACAATAAGAAGCTTCCATGATACTATATGGAAAAGGCACTGGATTACAGAGGGGTGAACAATACATTGTACAAGAGATATATGCCAGTACATGATTTCTTTTGATGTGCAAAAACTTTTCAATAAGATGTGATCCCAGTTGTTGCTTCTTTGAAGCATTTTCCTTGCAGTTTGGTTTTTGTTCATGAACTCTCACCTACAGCCATGTCTTTGAGTTTTTACCTACTTTCTCTTCCAGTAGATTTAATGTTTCTGTTTTAATATTTAGATCTTTGATCCATTTTGGCTTTAGTTTAGTGCATGGTAATAGACAAGGGTCTAGATTTAGTCTTCAGCACGTGGAAAGCCAGTTTTTCCAGCACCATTTATTAAAGAGGCAATCTTTCTTCCAATGAACATGTTTGGTCCCTTTGTGAACGATAAGGTGGCTGAGTGTGTTTATAGTTGTGTCTGTATCTATTATTCTGTTCCATTGATCTTCAGGTCTTTTTTTTTTGCCAGTACCATGCTTATTTTCTTACAGTAGCTTTGTAGTATAATTTCAAGTCAGGGATTATGATGCCTCCTGCCTTGCCTTTGTTGCCCAGGATTGCTTTTGCTATTCTGGGTCTCTTCTGATTCCAGATGCGTTTTAACAATGTTTGCACTAGATCTGTGAGGTATACTAGTGGTATTTTAATTGGTATTGCCTTGAGTCTAAACAACAATTTTGGGAGTATGGCCATTTTCACAATGTTGGCTTTTCCTATTCATGAGCAAGGAATATCTTTCCATTTTCTGAAATCCTCTTCAATCTCTTTTTTCAGAGTACTGTAATTTTCACTGTATAGATCTTTTACTTCCTTTCTTAGATTGATTCCTAAGTATTTCATTTTTTAGGTGCTATCGTGAAATGTATTGTCTCTCTAGTGTATGAACCTGAAAGAGTAAATAAAACCAAAAATGTACAATAGATATTATGAAAGGGAAAGAAATTGCTCAAAGGAAGGAACAACTGCGATGAGGGAAAGGAGAAAAAGAAAGAAAGAAGCAAAGGAGAATATATATGATAGCTGGGATATTGTATGCTGATGTCTAATGGTTTATTGAAAGGAAACAGTTAATGTTCAAATTATTTTTACCAATTTTGCATGCTTATATGTGGTAATCTGAATAACTAATATGAAGATAAAAATACGTAATATAACAACCATCAGTGAATTCTTACCATTTTGTTTAGTGAAGCCCTGTATCAGTTCTAAATTCTTTTAAATTAGTTTTTATTCTCTTTTGTGGTTTGATCAATCTTGCATTCTTATACCTGGTAATCTGAGTAATTTCAGTGAAGATAACAATATGTAATATAACAACCACTGTTAATTCCTATCATTTTGCTTTGAAAACCTGTATCATTTTTATTATTTTTGCTTTGTTTTGTTTCTGTCTATGTCATTGTTACTTTGTTATTTTTTAATCTCTTTAAAATAAAAAAGGAAAAAAGATATACACCAATATTTAAAAAACTTCCCCTTTTGAGGGATATTGGAGAAATAAATTGGGATATTTGACTAGGAGACTGTGGGAAGGAGTTTTAATTACTTTTAGAAGGAGAGGAGTAGGTGCAGTTGAAAAGAGTGGAGAAGTAAGATGCAAAATTGTACTTTCTCTAGAGTTAAAATAAGGTTGACCGACAGTGGGGCAAGGGTGGAGTGAAAGCCATGTCTCAAAAAACTGAAAATTTGAACATGTGACAAAACATCAATACATGAACAGTGATGGACCATATCAATAGATGATATTGGTATAATCATGAGTGATTGCCTATTACAATAAAGTGCATTATAATATTTTATCTACTGGTTCTTGTATTTTTCTGGATTTTTTCCCAGCACCAAAATAAATGACTTCTGCATAATGCTTTTCATATTTTAGCCTTTATCATAAAGTGCTGAAACTGTCATTCCCTGCCATTGAGTTGACCTCTTCCACACGCACACACACACACACACACACACACACACACACCAAACACAAAGCACTCCAATCCACTTTTCTACATTCTCTTCTAATGAACAGCTTCCTTTTCACATCTGCCTACTACTGGTGGTTAAGAATGCTCTTTGAACTTCTTGCAAAGATACATTCTTCTGAAGGACATCTTGTCCAAATGGGTAAAGGGTAAAAAGATCGTATTGTCTCAGCAGCCTGCAGGAGAGCTCAAAAATCTTGGCACCTGCTTCTTAAAAATATGCGTAAATCATAACTATTAAGTGTAAATCATATTTTTTGCATTCATGTTCTATTAAGTGTAATTCATACTTTTGCATCTATGTTCTTATATAAGCACATTGTTCCTGAGGCATATTAAGCTTATTTCTTCCCACGAGTCCTTGAAATCTATGTTGATCTCCTCTGGAATACTCTCTCTCCAAGGCTTAATGCAGCCCAGTCTGTCATGCTTTTAGCCCTCTGCTCGAATGTCATGGCTGAAGAGAATCAGTTCTTGGGTTAAGGAGCACAGCTTGATGTTGCCTGTTTCCTTAAGTTCGTTTATCGGAACCCCCCCCAAAAAAAAAACCACGGAATTATAAACTCCACCATGACCATATTGTCTGTTTAATCGCTGTGTTATCCGACGGAGTAAAGACCAGCAGTGTTTTCCAGATTCTTTTTTGTCCTGATCAATTAACTCATCAGGCAAATTGATGGATATGAAAGATTACCATTTATCTTATGACAGAAATATGAAAAGAAAAAAAAGAGAAGATGTGCAAAGGAAGTGTTCAGCGAGCAAAGTGTTTTGAAGGGAAAAGAGAAGTTGTGTCTTCTGAGAGAACAGACCATGGAAACACTGAAGGGCAGCGGCTCCAAAGGCAGTGGATGCCGTCTTTTTCTGTCTTCCATAATACTTGACCCAGGTGGTCTCACTTGATCTTGTGCTCTAAGCTTGATATCGGGTGCCAAGTTGGGTGTGTTTTTGTATCTGAAGATTGGTAGTGGGTCCAGGGCTTGGCTCAACCTCGAGTCAGGTTCAGGGGCTGCTGCTCTGCCCTTGGTTAATAAGTCTCCTCTATTGTCAGCTGGTGTTCAGGTGCTGCAACCACATTGCTGTGCCCTAGTCTTCTGTTACAGTGATATTCTCAGAACTGGGAACAATTATAGACATAGAGGAACATTCAAAAATTGTAGTGGTTGATTGATTATGTCAACTTGGGAAGTTTAGAAGCATAACTAAACTTGGCTCAGCAACTGGACCAGCAATTCTACACCCTAGGGTGTAGAGGAGCCACCCTAGGGTGGATCATCACCTAGATAATCTAAAAGGGAAATGAAGGAGGACAGAGGTACTTCCATTCCTTTTGGAGGAGCTCCACTCTTCACCTTCAGCTTGGACTTAGTCTCCTGGCTTCTAGTGCAGACTCTTCGGCTTCCACCTTGGATCCTTCAGCCTTCCATCGCAGACCCATCGGCCTCCTGGTACGGACTTGCACGGAACTCTGCAGTGAACTCCAGACTCTGGACTGATTCCTTCAGTCTTCAGTGTGCAGACACCCTCTGCACTCTTTCCCATACAACTCTCTGGCTGACCATTGTAAGCCAATCGTGTAATTTCTTATAATCTGTACATCCTGTGTTATATCTGTTTCTCAAGTAAAACCCTGACTGATACAAAATATTCTTGAAGAAATGTGTATTAAATAAATACAATGCTTTCAGAAACAGCAGAAAGAAGGAAATAGGTTTTGAATCTCAATTATAGAGGAAAAATGACATATCTTCAAAGGGCTTGTGTGATAGAGCCAATGTCACACCACATGCAAGTACCGAATGAGAATGCTTACCGGTTATGCACTGCTTTCCTTTTGGCGTGGCACTGTTGACCCTTATTTATGATGTGAGGTGCTCTAGTGTGCATAGGGATTGAGGTCAAATGTGGGCCTAAGCCACAGGTCCCTGGCTTCCAATTCTGACCCCCACTAGAAGCATGGCTCAGCATTAGTTACCTAATTTCTCTAAGTCTTCTCCTGAAATGGGAGTGATATTATCTGCCTTACAGACTTCAGTAGTTGTAAAGTTTCAGTACACTAAGATGTAAAGTGTTGATCCAGAAACTGGTTTAAGGAAAAACTTCATAATAGCAATTACCTTTCGTTATTATTATCCTAGCATGTGGGTGAGAGAACAAATAGTCTGGTTTCTCAGTGGAGCTCAGTGATGCATCTTAAAGGACTCTGAAGAAAAGGTCTGTATTTTGTTCCTGGTAAGCTAGGGAAGATAGGAAAAGTCACTTCCCACTTGACTATGATCATGTGAATCAAAAGTCACTTCCCACTTGACTATGATCATATTGCCTCAAAGGCGGAAAACATTTCTGATCCAAAAACAGCCAGAAAAAGGGTCCTTGTTTTCTGACATGGGCCCTTTGTGCAGATTAGAAAAGGTAACGTTCACTAAGAAAACAGCTGGGAAACTTTGTCTAGACATTACGATGAAATTCTCATGGTGTACAAGTGGAGGGAGGAAAATCCCATAGTGTGGCGAGAAGAATGTGCAGTGTCTCAGCCCGACCCTGTCTCTGTCAATCCTGGAGCAGTGCTCAGGACCAGCGTCAGCCAGTGGATGCAGGTGACACACCACCGTGCTGTGTTCCAGAAAACCACCCTCTCCAGTGACTCTGCAACACTGAGTTCATAGCAGGGAAGGATAAAAAAGAGTATGTGCGGTTGTTTCTCTGCAGACTTCATATTCACCAGTTTCTTTGTAAGTGGAGGCTCTTGAATTTGTTGGGTAGCAAACTGCATTGTGTTTCAACAACCAATCTTGCTCCAATAGCTGCAAAGAACATAGTCAATTTTTCTTTTTTTGAGCAGATTATCTTGTTTTACTGTTTCCTATTCCACACATATTGGGAAGCTCTTGTTGGGATGGTGTTTGACTTCCAGGTGTTTTCTTTTTTTAAATAAACATTGCTACTTTCCTAGTTTGGCATCTATAGCTCAGAGAATGATCTGGGAGCCTAGAAAACAGGGTCCCATTTTCCCTGTCCAACCAAGAAATTGTGAATAAATTGAAAGAAGAGGAGCTACAACTTCTGCCTACCTACTACCGTTTTCTGATGTCTTTTGGGAATTTAGCAAAAACCTTGTTTAACTTTTAGCAGCTCAGCTGGATGTGTAATCTTTACATTCCTGCCTAAAACATCCCGTGGCTGTTGCAAATGGTTATATCTAGTTGAAATTGTCTCGATTTTACTTTGCTTGTTTGTTTACCCTATGTAATCCACCATGGTTTTTTTTGTCATTTCAGATCCTATCTAGGCATCCTGGCCCCTTCATGGCCATGCCCTTCTGCCAAAAATTATTCAAATTCTTCTTTATTTAAAAGCTAAGTAAAGATACAGCAAACAATACAAACTTTTGCTGCGGAAAAGTGCTAGACCACTGGAAAATCTGTGTGTTAGAGACAGGATGGTGCTTGTCAATACTATGTATTTTGCCTTCATGCCCCAGTGTCTTGCATCTAATTCATGCTACGGGAAGCACCTTGTGGGTAGCTGCACTGAGGCATGGGTGCACTTCTTCTATTTCTTTTTTGCCATCTGAAGGATGACAAGCACTTTTCCAAATCATGTGGTGGATGCAGGAGGCTCATATGCCTGATTTGTGATAATCTCTGAGTTACTGCTTTGAGAAGAGCCTCTCAGCTAACATAGTTGTACTACTGACTTCTATTGTTTTACTGAAAGGAAGAGTTAATGATTACTTATTTGATCAGTCTTGCATGCCTCTATTTGTTTTCCTGAGAAAACACTTTGAAGATATCAATAGGTAATACAACAACCATTGTTAATTTCCTACCACTTGGTCTATAATTTAGTATTGCTTGTATTTTTCTGATGCTATTTTGTAAATGGATGTCTGTTTGTTAACATGTTTTCCTTCTTTTATTTTAAAAATAAATTTAAAGAAAAAGAGAAGAGCCACTCAGGAGAACTATACAAGTAGGGAAATATATGTTGAATTTTTTATATTCCAGGAAAGAAAAATTAATTTTTTCTCATATAACTGAAATTTAGGGACTGTTGTTAGAGATATACCATATAATACATATTGTGAGTTATTTCAATTTTGAAAGAGTAAATCGATGCTGGTTCACAGGTCATTGCCCTTAATTAACTGAAAAAAGTATAACCCTACCACTGAATTGGTTAATAGTAGCAGTTAAATAAGAACAACGGTGCAGAATAATGCAAGAGCTAGCAAACTGCTCTGATTACCAGGACTTCCCAGGTAGCTGCAAAAATAAGAACACCTGGATCCCATGCCATCTCCTTTAAATCAGATTTACTAAGTTAGATTTAGGAGCTAGGACTTACCCTATTTAGGAGATAGGACTTTGGCAGTTATTCATCTAAAACACACCTATGAATTTCAGCAGTGTTTTCCAGCCTTCAAAAAGAAGTGGCACATGAGAAAGACAGATGACTCCAGAGTGAGGTGGGACTCAGGTGAGATTACCTCTCACATGGATCCATTCCCCAGGTCGCAGTGAATAAGGTGCAAAATACATCTCAAGGAGTTCCAATAATAGACCACATGGGAACATGGTTACTACTGATAATTTTCACTTTTTTTTTTCATTTAAGAAAATTACAAGCTGATGACAAAGGGAATAAACAGGCAGCTGCTGACAAATGCTGGGACTTCAGGATGACACACAGAATAGTGTTTAGTTTCCAAGGGTCTCTGCTATCAAGGTAACTTAAGGGAGGAAAAGAAGGAATGAATGAGAAAGAAAGAAAGAAAGAAAGATAGAAAGAAAGAAAGAAAGAAAGAAAGAAAGAAAGAAAGAAAGAAAGAAAGAAGAAAGAAAGAGAGAGAGAGAGAGAGAGAGAGAGAAAGAAAGAAAGAAAGAAAGAAAGAAAGAAAGAAAGAAAGAAAGAAAAAGAAATTGAAGGAAGGAAGGAAGGAAGACAGTCTTCCCAGTTCCTTCATTCTGTGTTGCTCAGAACAATATCTCTTCTGCATGAAACAAGACCTGAAAGACAAAGGATCACAGAAGCACATGGAAAGGACACTGCAGACCTCGGGAGCAAATTCAAGACCTTAAGATAGTATATGAAGATAAGTGAAGAGGAACCACACTGGCCTTGCTTTGCATCCAATGACCGATAGAAAGAGGAGATCTCAGTTATCCACAACAAAGTATATAAGAAGAAAAACAAATTGAAAAATAGATCCTCACTTAAGAGGAACTGTAATATCTGAGTAAATATAAAACAAAAAGTTCCTTTAAATATATAATAGAATGTATACTAAATAAACACATTCAAAATATAAAGATTATTAATTTCATTATAAAAATTGATATGTAATATTCTAGCTACCAGTTCATTAACTAAGCATCAAATGTAAAAATAATGCCTAAAGGCATATAAAATAGAAAAAAGTTAAAAACCACTCATCAGCTTTAAAAGATCAGGAAATTCTGAAATTTTTATACACAGCTACAAAATCTGAAGATAAAATGGTGATGCAAGTATGTGATGCCACCAAAGATCTTCAAATACAAAAGAAATAGCCAGGCAGATGAACATATTCCTGGGAATGAAGCATCCAGGAATCCCTCTAAAAAAAAAAAAGGTGGGCTGGGGATGTAGCTCAATTCTTGATCATGCACAAGGCCTGGGTGTGATCCCCAGTGCTGCAATAAAAAGTACTGATTAATGTTCAGATCATAGGCTTTAAGATATTAAGACAAAATCCTTCAAGACTGACTAAACTTCAGCAAAGAAGGTCACAGTGCAGAGTAATAGTGCCACTGAACACATCTGGAGGCGGTGGGTGGTGAGCGGTGTGTTATCCTCACCTTTCACCATGCGTGAGTGGCTCAGACACCAAACTGAAATAGTGAAGGAAACATCTCATGATTTTATATTTTTAAAATTATCTTAACCTTTAAGCTATAATTTAGGGAGTAATGTCTCTATGGCAATGCATCGCACATTTGAAATTCAAGAACTGTAATTTAATCTCTCTGTTAATTTCAGTACAATTGAAATGAATACTTTTCATTTTTTAAAAGTGAATTTCTCTTCATCATGAAGTTATAATTGGATCATGATCTCTGTATAGCTATCCACTCCTCTCCTGGGGGGTTCTGTCTATGTATTATAAAGGATAGCTTTCTTCTGAATGGTGTAATGTGGGACATTACTTTTATTTATGTGTAGTATGGAACATTGAGATATGTGTACTAAACGTGCATGAAATTTGGAAATAAATGATTGAAAAAGGAATGCAGCAGTTAATAGTAGTCAACTAGCAAGCTACATGGACACTAAATGTTTTCTTTTTTTTCTGTAATTTTAATTCTTCTCCATGCAAAATGATATGTAGCCCAAATTTCCTTTGTTGATATTCAAAACTCTTATTCCTGTCTCAGACACAGCTATCACTATTCGTGTGCTGTATCTCTTCCCAGACCATTCCTACACATGTCCTAAGAAAGTCACATATGGAATGTTATTTTTATATTTATTTATGTAATATTTTATATTACATATTCTGTCTCACTACTAAGCTTTATCTAGAAAGGAAAGATCTTATTCTTTTAACTATGACATATTTCATAATATAGATACATCACAATTCGTTTTGCCAATCATCTTGTCGTATAGTTTCTTTCAGAGTCTTTGCAATTTTATTAAATATAAAATAAGCATCATTGGAAATCTTGTTTCCATTCTTCCACGCAAGCTCACACCTTTACTGCCTACTCCGTCTCACATTTTACAAAACTCCTATGAAGAGTAAGTCGATGATTGGATGAAGTGTTATTCATAGCTAATGTCTCTCTTTTTCTCCTTTCCCCTCCCTTCCTTCCTTTCTCTATCGGCCTGTGTGGCTCACAGTGTCACACAGAGTAGAGAAAAAAGTTTGCAGTCAAAGATGTTTGTGTTAATGTTTTAGGAATAAGCAGAGAAGAAAAAGTTAGGGAACGATCACTTGAAGTCTCAGAGGGGGTTGAAGGATGTTTGAATTATCATGAAAGGTGCCAACTTGTTCTCTGTGTATCGCAAACATGTGGGCCTTCCTGGAATGACTGTATATGCAAAAATAAATATTTTAAAAATGGAGATTATGATACTAAAACTCCTAGGCACTAGGCAGATAATAACAACAGGTGAACTTCATTAAGGATGAAAAAATGGCATCAGACAGACAATCCTGTCCTGGCCCCACTGTTGCTAGGAAGGAGAGGAGGAGGGGATAGTGACAAGCTTGAAATTCTGTCTTCATCTACTGTGTGAACGGCTATGGTTTAATACTCCGCACTCTGAAGTGAAGAGCCCATTTTTCTGGGTATGGTTTTAAAAGAGATCCAAAATTCTGAGTAATTATATACTTGTGGAAATTTTATCCAAAATTCTATATATAGTTTCTCAAGCTTCTAAGGGGACCAAATTCCTGTAATTTGCCTGAGACTGTCCCAATTTTAAAACTCAATATCCTGCATCCTAGGCAAATTATCAGCAATGGTCGTCCTAATTATAAAACTCTCCTCTGTTCCATAGTCAGTGCGTGTGTTGCCACTCGGAAGCTTTGGAAGAATAAAGCCCCTAGTTTGAAGGATGGAAGCAACAGATTCTGTTACTCTTGTGAAGTACTAGGGGAAAGGACTGCAGGCTGGGGCAGGAGAAATTGTTGGAGCCAGAAGCATGTGTCTGTATAATTTGACACTCAAAGAGACAAGAATTATGCTTAAGAAGAACTAACTACCTTGACATTTCATTACATCTTTAAACATTCTCTGAGCTTCCAGAAGTAAAAATTCACCATGTAGTCCATTAGTTCCTTGCTGAAATAAGGTCAGGCTATACATTCCTTTAGACTCAGTCACTAACCCACCATACAGTCTTCTTTAAGATTATTAAGGGCTGCTCTGTTGAAATCTTTCTTCTATGCATCCACTTCCTCTGTTGCAGAGGAGTCCAGCATAAGTCCAGATTATCAACTACCACCAACCACCAGAGCTTATATTTCTGCATATGCACAGGGTGAAGCAGACACAAAAAGAATCATTTTCAATAAGAGCAGGATTTGGTACTCCTGTCTAAGGATTTGAGTTGCACTGATCACCATAGTAACTAGATGAAAATATAATTTGTATAATACATTTGAAAACTATGTGCTGAAGAGGCCATACCTAGGATGAACAGGAAAGAGAAAGGAAGCAGAAAAACATAAAATTTAAGTTTTTTTATAGAATAATGCAAATTATTGAATTCTTAGAACAGCAGCATTGACTCATGAAGAGTTTATTAGGTAGAATAAAATGAGATCCACAGAGATTATGTGATTTTTCTAAGGTCACTGAGTAATGAACTCTGGAGATCTAGAATCTACTTCCTTCACTGGATGCTTTTCAAAGGATAAACATTTGCCACAAAAAGCAAGGGAAACTGGTGTGACGGCATGCAATTTTGTCTTGTTTCTAAAAATATACATATATCACACAATACAATGTATATCATATTCTGTTTCCCTTCTTTCAAAAGCCAGTTCTGACCTGAGACTTCAAGTTGGAGGTGGTCATGAAGGGCACAAAGGTGACAGCATTGAGCAGGGTGAGCAATGTCAGGCAATCTGCTACGGAACGCACAAGGCTGGATTCTTCTAGAGAACTCTTGAAAGCAACATGATCCATGTGTCTCAGAGTTGCTTCATTCAAAGCATGAAAAAATATGTGCATTTATACTCAACTACCTGAGTCCTTTTTGAAAGTTGTTCCCTAGGTAGCATGAACCCTGAAGAATGTCCCACGCACTTCACATGCAGACAGAGCAGGCAGAGGTGAACAGAAAACACTTTAGACAAAGAGAGGCATTCACGTTACCAGCTGGAAGACAATGAGGTTTGCAGAGCATAACTTCTTGATATCACAGCTTCTATTACAGTCCATTTGCTATACTGCGCATCTCTTCATTAACCTGAATTTTCTTCATCCAGTTATTGATAAGAGAGAGAGAGAAACAGAGAGAGACAGAGAGACAGAGACAGAGACAGAGACAGAGAGAGAGACTGCATTTGTTGCTAATATAGCTATTATTATACAAGCTTTTCCTGCTTTACCAGCCACTGTAAAATCCCCTTTAATTTTTTAGAATACTTTGCCTAGTCTAGGTTGATTCACTTGTGGCATAAATCAAATCTCTATCCCTATGGGGTATAATCTATATATTGTGTTCTTGTCAGGCTCTGGTTGTTATAATTGCTCATTTATGTTAGTAATGAGATGTTAAAAATCCAACTAAATACCGTAAATTACAGACATATCTTTTCCTTCCTACTTTGCAGCAGCAAGTAAATATTTTGGAGATAATTGGGAAGATTACCACTGCCAGAATCATAGTTCTTTTCTTCCCTTGTTTATATAATGACCAACAGGATCTAATCCTTAGGTTTGATAAAATTTTTATTTTGTCCCTTAGCAGAAAAATTCTCATCTTGGAAAGCTAGACTCCTAACAGAATAAAGAGCAAAGTCCCCAAATGTATCGCTGGTAATGGTGAGTGCAAAGATTCCCAATTCCACTTTTTGATTTTTTCAACTACATCTTTTACCTATTAGGGAAATTACTTCATGTATAATACAGATGAACCATAAAATTGGCTGTTGTTTCAGGGTACAAAATAAGTTTCAACTTCTTAAAGCATCCTTAAGATCAAGTTTTTAGGAATGCTTCTACGATGTTATTTCAAAAATGTCTGAGAGATGTGGAGTGTGTTAGCATGAGTGGAATCCACGATCACTTGCGTTTGCTGCTCCCGACTCCGGGAAATGGACTCCATAGTACTCAGCACGGTGGACAGCTCCTGTCATGAATTCTCTGCATAGGTGCTCCATGCTTGATATACACAAGATTGGGAAGCATAGTAAACACTGCTTCACTCATTGTCCCTTTAACCATTCATTTCATTAAGTGTAATTTGAATAGTAAACTAATCTTGTGTACACAGCTCAATGAATACTTCACACATGCTCGCCTGAGTAAACATCAGGCTATAGTCTACTTGTACAGCTCCAGACTGCAGTTCATTTGAAGTCCATGCCTCTAACAGAGGGGAAATCTAAAGCACACATTCATTTAACCTATTCCTGAGCATCATGTAAACAAAATGATGGATCGTGTCTTATTTTGTTCATGGCTTATTTTGCTAAACACAAAATTTGTGAAATTTTTCTGTCATGTTATGTATGTCAGTAATTTGGTATTTTATGAATACATGCTTGTCATTTCAATTTAGATGGACATTTCATAATGTTTCAAAGTTATCGGTTGCTGTATGAAAAGTTATATTTTAGTAAATTTATTTTCCCTGTTTGGGAGTATTTTCTGAGGAGTGGAAATGCTGGACTATGCTGTAGGTATTTACCTTTTTTTTAATTTTAAAAATAAAAGGAGGAAAACATTAGCAGACAGACAACCTTTTACAAAATAGCAAAAGAACAGCATAGACAATAC
>NW_004955485.1:3539107-3546355 GCF_000276665.1 Chinchilla lanigera | reverse complement strand
CAATTGCTTTCCCAAAGTGTGTAGCAATTTGCATTTTCAGTAATATTTGAAGGTTCCAGTTGCTTCAATTTCTGCCAGCAATGGCATTGTAAGTTTCTTTATTTTATTCGCCTGGTTGTGTGCAGTAAATAACATTTTGTTAATATTTGCAATTTCATAGCGAATAGTGATGTCAAGATAATTTTGTTATGTTTATTAGTCATTTGCTTAACATTTCTGTGAAAAGATTTTCAAAACCACTCTCATGTTTTAATTAAGCTGTTTGTTATTACTGATGTTTGAAGAATGTTTATGTATTCTGAATATAGATGTCAATATATAATCTGTTGTCAAATCTGTTCTCTCAGTCTATGGTGTGCTTTTTCATTTTCTTAAGAATGTACTTTGATAAACGTGTTTTTAATAGATCAGTTTTATTAAATTTAAGAATAAATGTTTTTCAAAATACACCCTTACAAAAGTGAAAAGACAAGCCTTAGGCTCTATGACTATTTAGATATTGCATCTACATATTTGTCTATTTTTCTATTTACTGAATCTCCCCTCTTCCTTCCTTTTGCCTTATTTCTTATAGATCAGGATTTATAGAATAAATTATCCTTCATATCTTCTAAAGATCTAGCCTTTAGCTTTATTGATTTACTTATTGAGTTTTTTTTTAAATATAGGCACTATAATGATATCTTACTGTGTCTTTACTTTGTATTTTCTTAATGACTAATGATGCTGAACACCAATCTACATGAATTCACTAGTGACTTTTCTAAGTATTTAAGATTGTAATGTGTATGGTTTGGTTTTTTATTCTCTTTAAAATAAAAAACTAAAAGTTAATATAAAGCTCTAAGAAAACGAAGAGCATATGATTAATTCTAAACAACTTCATAGAATACAAAAGGAAGAAAATCCCTGTGTTTTTCTCAGGGTACCATAATTACTATTCCAAAATTTGACAAGGACTTTACAGGAGAGGAAGTTGCAGATGGAACTTGATGCCCTAACCAAGGCTGTAAGTTAAAGAAGTAAGAAATGAACGTGAAGGCATACAAATAGGAGTAGAAGAGGTAAAAAAAAAGTCATTATTCCTAAACGATAAACTTTCATGCATGAAAATTCAAAAGCCAATCTGAAACAGATCCCATGTTAGAAGTGAATTAAATGGGTTCTTTGGATACAATGTTAGAGGAACATAACGCATGTCATACAGTAATACCCTACACAGAAAAATGAGAAAACTACCAAAAAGGTTCCATTTCAATTTTAAGTAAATTTTATTTTACATTTTGTTTTTACAAAATTATTTTTGTTTTTACAAAATTAGCCCCGATGTCTCATATACATCTCCTACAAGTTTTCTTATTGTTATTAAAATCTTGTGTTACTGTAATTCATGTGTTACACATAATGAACCAATGATGACACAGTTATATTAAGCCATTTCCACATTTTATTCAAACTTCCTTTTAAAAAAACCTACTTACCCCATGCCTTATGAGAAATGAGGTTATCAATTAGATTTTAGGACTTACATACTTTCCTAGAGTTTCTTTTGCCTTTAATAGTGCATGTGCCACTCAATTCAAAAGATACATAGATTATCATTTTCCCCACTTGTTTTCAAATGAACTTTTAAAAATACCTTTGCAATAAAGTTAGATTATTTTACTATGTTCTTCATTTTATCTTTCATTGCCCAAACTCATGATGATACTTTTCTTTTTTTTTTTTGGTTTTTCTCCGGTACCGGGAACCGAACTCATGACCTTGCGCTTGCCAGATGATACTTTTCATCATCTGATGACATCATTGGTTACATTGTATGGGTTTTGACAAACATTTCATATTATGTATTTGATATACTACTATTATAAAGGAGAGTTTCACTGCCCTGGTAGTCGCCTCAAGATCCAGCTTTTTGTTTTGGTAATAGAAGTCCAACTCAGGATCTTACACTTGCCAGGCAGGTGCTTGTGCCACTGAACGATATCCCCGGTCCAATGTCTTTCTAACTCCTGTTTTGGTTTGGGGCTTATTTTTACAAGGGAAAACAATATAATACAGGACACATATTTTATAAGATTATTTATAATAGGCACCCAAAGAATGATATACAAAACAGTGCAGGAAATCTGTCCACATACTAAGACCAAAGATACTAGCCGAGGGCTTGGATCCCACAGAAATGTCCTGCTTGAATCCCGCTGAACACCTAGAGCTCATAACAATGCCTCCCCTGAGTCCAACTGGAGGCCCAGAGCCCATGACAATATCTCATGCAGGCCTGTTTCACAGATCTACACTGGGAAGGCCCAAAGTTCATGGGTGGAAGTCTGTGCTGGTGGGTTGAAGGATCTGTGCTAGCAGGATGAGGGATCTACACTGGAGCCAGGAAGTGATGTGCAAAGTAAGAAACAGAGCTCCTCTGAAAATTACCACAGCCATCCTCAGCAACAGTGAGGTCCTGAGCTCCTCCAATGGTGAAGACAGCTGAGTTCCCATCAGGAAAGCCAATGCAGCAAGCTTCTTCAGGAGACTGAGCTGTATACCTTGTTCCCCTCCAGAGCTTGGAAACAATGCTCAGAGTGAGGACGAGAGCTCCTCCAAAGTGAACTGAAGCTATTCTCAGTACCAGCAAGACCCAGAGATCCTTGGAGGATGAAAACAGCCAAGTTCATCAGGGAAGCCAGCGTGACAAGCTCCTCCAAAAGAACCCACAGCTCCTTACAGCTTCTGCCAGCTACCAACAGCTTCTCATCTCCTTCTCCAGTTCTACCTCTTATGCTGCTGGCAACAGTCCCCAGGTGGGCCTCCCACACCCAGCATTGCACTTACTCAGTTCAGCTGGGGGTTATAAATTGACCACCAGTTGTCAATCCACTACAACCGCTATTTAAGTTCTCCTTCTTCCAAGCCTAATACTCACTCATAGGTTCACAATCAATAATCCATCATTATACTCTTGGCTTTTTCATAATGTTATAATTGTTGTTATATTTTATAGTTTTAATGATCAACTCTTACTCTGAATAATATGAATTTAACATTGATCTTTCTCTCTATATGTGGCTAGATAATTCCATTATTTGAGCATCATGGAAGGGATAATTTTCCATCATTTCTTGTAAATATTAAATAATATTCCATTGTATGAGTGTACAACCTTTGTTTATTTTCTTATTGAAGGACAATTATGTTTCTGTTAGCATCAACTTCTCTTTAGTACTAAAACTTGAATCATCTAGGAAGAGCTCTCCTGATACATGCATGAGATCTCTACCTACACTGAAAACTCTAAAATGTAACTTAGAGAAATTAAAAAAGGTCTAAATAAAACAAGTGATAAGTTCTACTTACAGATGTGCAGACTGGGTGCCATACGAATACCAATTCTTTCCAAGTTAATCTATAAACACGATAAAACTGAAATTAAGACTCCAGTTGTCTTCCAAAGAAATAGATTGGTTTATTATTGAGATGTAAGTGGCAAAAAATAGCTAAGATAATCTTGAAGAAATACAAACATGAAAAATTTACACTGCAAGTATGAGAAGTTTTAAAATCTAGTAAGTAATACATCATGATTTTGGAACAAAGATGGAAAATGTAGACAGTGAAGCAATGCAGTTTCTGGATACCGATCTTTAGTTACTTGGTAACCTGATTTATAAGAAGAGTTGAAAGGATGACCTTTTCTATAATGAGACTATGCAAATTAGCTATCTGTATTGGAGAAAAATACATCAAGATTCCTATCTCATGGTATACATAAAAATAATGTTCTGAATAACTAATTTAAAAGGGACACATGAAATCTGTAAAGGAATGTATAGCTGAAAAATATTATCTTGTGTTTGGCTAGGTTTTCTTAAATAACAAAACATTAATCGAGAAAGAAAAAAGTCATAAATTCTGATTTGTTAAAATAGAAAACTTTGGTAATTAAAAGACATGAATTTCAATTGAAATTACATGGAGTAAGAAGCTTGGTATCACACTGGACAGAGGAATCACGTTTATCATCAACTTGTAAAATTTAGTAAGTTAAAAACAGAAATATTTTAGTAGAAAATACAAATGATTACAGATTTCACCAAAGGGACAAAATATAAAACTTTGAAAAGTTATTAACCATATTTATCAATAGAAAGGTGCAAATTAAAGCTATAATAAATATCACTACAAAACTATCAGAAGAAATAAAATGTTAAAGGTAGGAAAATATCAAGATTCTATCAGCATGTCAACCAAAATTCTCTCCACTTTGATAATGAGGGGAATAATTTGCTGTACTACTTTGAATATTAGTACTATTGACTCAAGCTAAAAACATTTCTAAGCTCTGAACTAACAATGCCAATCATTGTTCTGTACACCAAAAAACTGTGCAGTAAGTTTGAAAACAAACATGACCTACAAGGTTAATGATGGTTCTATTTTTTAAGAAAAATCCTCATCAACACCTGAATGGACCAAAAAAATCAGGTTCTATTCATAAAATGGCCTGTACTATTGAAATAAAAATAAGCTTTCTGGTAATGATGCTAAAATGGGGACAAATCAGATCTTATAAACACAGGGTTAAGTGAAAGTAGCCAGGAAAGGTTATTTTTGGGGGAAAGAGTGAGCAGAGCTTCTGGGTGCTATTCATGCTCTGGATGTTGTTGGGTTAGCTTTGGCTTGTAAAAAATTCTCTAAGATCCTAAGATCCATGCTTATACACAGTGTGCTGTCTTAGAACAAAATCTTTAAAATACACGTACACAAAACTCCTGTGTTTGGCTGAAAAGTCCTCACAGCTTTTGTCTGCCCACTGCAGGAGTTGTGGACTCCTGTCACTTCAAGTCCATCAGTTTTGTCCCCACTCCTGTTCTCTTTGCCCCTTTGAGCTGCTGCTGTTTCCTTTCCTGGACCACTGGCCTGCAGTTTTCTTTCCTGCCACTCACATATCTAATCTCTTCCTTAGTGTTACCCATATCTGGGATGCTGTGGGCTTCTTCTAGAGATTGTTGTTTTCCTGGATATTGAATGGGAGAAGACACGTGCAAAAGGTAGTGAGGTTTTGCATTTATTAAAGAAGGTAAAGAAGTACTCTTTGCAGAATGAGAACAGGCTACTGAAGAGAGAGAGCTCAGTGATCACAATTTTAATGGCCAATGACTTTTTGTAACACCCAGTCCTCAGGCTGATCTCAGATCTAGGCTTGGTATCACACCAGAAGGACAGAAGATAGGACTTCCTGGTTGGGCCCAGGTGTAGGGCTTGGGCAGCTTTGTCCTGGACCTCCATGACTGACACGTCATGGCCACTGGCCCAGGCAGCTGGCCATAACCTAATCTTCTGGCTCATTAGTATTGCAATTCCTGAAAGAAGATGCATTTTCCATAGTTCTTGTTATTTTGTTCCTTCTCTACATACCACTCTGTTCTCATTTTCTTCATGCTATTCTGTTCTATATAGAGGAATACAATTTTACCATAGTAGTTATCCAGTTATGCCCCCAAATGAAGCAATAACATTTATACAAAGTCCGGAACCATGAAATTTTTAGGGACAGAGAGCTAATGTCTCCATGCCAGAATACTTTGGAAATGATGCGTTCCAAGGAATGGGAGGGAACTAGATGCAGACAACACCTGCTTTTACTTGCCACCCACTGTGGTGTGGAGTCATCCATTTTTACTAAAGATAATTTGAATTTGGGTCATGGGGGTGATTCCATAGCATCACTTCCACAGATCTTTGAAGTCATTCCTAACACCGCTCCTCTGTGTTCTCTGGAATTCTTGTGGAACGATGAAGGACATCCTATATGCTCCCTTAGGAAAGCCTTACTTTACACTACTAAGTACTTATCCGACTTGCATTGCCTTGCAACACAATTCATCTTATCCACATCATTTATTAGTAATACAATGTGTAATCCCCAAATGCTTTGGATAATGGTTCTCTGACAGGAAGTTATTTAAAAGCATTCCTCAGAAAAAGATGCCATTAATTATGCCCCCTCGGTTATTTTAATTTTCTTTTATTGCATCTTGGCAATGCACAATAAACATTCATTGGAGAGACCTGTGACATTATGCAGCATGGATTGATTACTGCAATATTAAGGGATCCTGTGGCACTGTCTTTGCCCATAACAACGGCAAATCTGGCAAGTTTTGAAATAAATTGTCTTCCCCCCAAACAAAACAGAAATTATAAACACATTTCAAAGATTTCTCCTTTCTTTCATACATTTTCTCCAATTCTAAAGAGAACACTCTTGTCTTAGGCAAGGAAAAAGACAGAACTCAATGACCTTCTACTGGTGGATCATGTTATTCTGGAACAGAGAAGCAGTTCAAAGTGCTTCTATACCAAGTGTCGCTTACCCCTGTGATTTGTCTTCTGGAAAATGCTCTTTTATTCTTAAGTAGGAAAAGAGAAGCACTGAAGGTCTTTTTCAGTGCATCTTTGACCTTTAAAAGAAATCTGCATAGTCCTTCAAATGTCATCTTCGCTTGTCCTGCCTTCCCTTCTGAAGTTTGTGAGCCTGAATCTAACCAGGTGTAGTAACAGGTGGAGGTGCACCAGCATGCTGACTAGTTATCTGTACTCTGGAATCAATTTTGCTTACTTTAAATCCCAAATATGCCTACTTTTACCTGTGTGATCTCAGCAAAGTTAGATACTTCCTCTGAACTTAAATTTCTTAGGTGTAAGATTGATAGAAGCACAGTAATATTGCAAATGACCATTATGAGAGATATTGAAATAAGTGTGTTTTCTATGTTCAAAATCTATTAGTGATAATTATCTGGTTTCAAGTTTAGCATTTCTCAATTTAGAATTTCTCACTCTTATGTGTTTCCCTACACATAACTAAGAGCATCACACCTGAAGAATATCAATGCATTGAAAAGTAGCCCCTGGAGATTCAGAACCAATAGGAGAGCTGGAGATAGAGATAAATGTAGTTGGGACAGTATGTATTATGTGAAATTTCCTACTAGATTTGTAGGGTGAGAAGTTCTAGAATAGACCACCTGACAAGTGCAGAACCAGGACTGTCAGTGGTGTCATTCAATATAAGGACAAGGACTTGAGAAACTGTGGGACTTCTAGAGAAAGTCCAGAGTTTGAGTTAGAAAGTCTGGATTTCTGGAGTTAAAGGACACGAGAAAAAAAATGGTCCATATCTAGAAAAAGGGCGAAGGAGAGAGAGGGAGAGAGAGAGAGAGAGAGAGAGAGAGAGAGAGAGAGAGA
>NW_004955485.1:3333555-3539007 GCF_000276665.1 Chinchilla lanigera | reverse complement strand
AGAGAGAGAGAGAGAGAGAGAGAGAGAGAGAGAGAGAGAGAGAGAGAGAGAATGAATTTGTCTTATCCTGTCATGCTATTTTAGTACTCTGGGCCCTCAATCAGTTGGATAGTGCCCATCACCTGGCAAGGGTGAGAATGGATCTCCTTACTTCAGTCCACTGATTCAAATGCCAACCTCTCCTGGAAACATCCTTAGAAACATAACTCAGAGAAAATGCTTTACCAGTGATCTGGTGTATTGGTCAGGTTTCCCATTTCTGATGAAACGAAACAAAACAAAACCAACCCCACCCCCAAAACCCTCGCCTCCACAACTTAAAGGAACAGAGAACTACGTTTGCTCGTAATTTCAGAGGGCTCAGTCAATGGCCAGCTGGCTCCAAGGCAGGCACATTATGGCGGAAGTGTGTGGCAAAGCCAAGCTTCTCACTGCATGAGGACTGGGAGACAGAGCTCTGGGGACATGGCCAGAGACAGATGCTCTTTCTAAGGGTGTATTCCAGGGCTCCACCTCCCCCACCTCGGCCCCGCCTCCTAACACACATTCTGCTGTGAACATCCGTGGATGACCCACTGACAAACAGAGCACCCTACTGCCCAACCCAGTCACCACTCCGGGAGTCTCATAGGTCAGTGAAACTGGTAAAATTAACTGGTTCATCTAAGTATCCCCCAATCCAGTCAAATTGACACCCAAAGTTAACCATCCCAGCCACCTGGAGACCATGTTTCAGTGTATAAAAGTTACTTACCTATGACACTGTGTCTTTCATGTGCATTGTAAACTAGATGACAACCAGAGCCTTGCTGTCACTAAATATCCATGTTAAACTAATTTAAAAATTGATTTAATCAGTTTAACCAACCTTCTCCCATCATCTCCAACTAATTATGCAGAGAATTCTCTAGGATGCCAACCAACTGCCATGGGACTTTTGATTTGATATCATATTTGGTTCTGCATCATGAAATCACTGCATGTTTGCTTTGCTTTGCTTTTCCTGTAAAGCATTTATTTTACTGGTGTGTAAGTAATATATTCACCTGGCCTTTTGTAAAATTCAATTTATTTTGAAATTGATAAAAGCACTAAAAATTGTACATAGCCATGGGGCAATGTGTTATTTCAGCAGATGTCTGCATTGTGCAATATTTAAATTAGTTAACATATCTCTCTTCAAACATTACAAATTCCTTTATTTTGAAAGCATTCTAGCTTTTTGCAATATACAATAAATATTTTTATATCCTGTCACCCTCTTTACCTGCTTTTCTGTGTACATATTATGCCTAACCCTCTCAGCCTGAATGAATCTGAGTGCTCTGTTGGTACTCTGCGAGAGCTTTCAGAGGGTTTTTAAATTCCAGCAGAGTCATGAACAGAATAACACTGTGACCGACATGACTATCACCTTTCTGGTTCTGCTGTCCTCTGCTTTAGTTTCTTCCTTTCCACTTTACTCTGGATTATTCTGAATAGTAATGAAAACAAAATAATCAACAATCAAAATTGGCTGTGTCTCTAATGTAACTTCACTTCTTTTTAATATCTTAATACTTTGCCACACATTCTTACCTTCAATCCAACATGATTGTCTGGATAGTCTCTTACAAATACAAGAGAGTGCTGAGAGATTTCAAGTATCAGCTATTATGAGAATTTCATTTTCTTTTTGAAAACCTCTACCAAGAAAACCATGAAGTATGTGTTCTACAGATAAAAATGTAAACTTCAAAACTGAATGACACTGATTTTGTTTTGCTTAGTACCCTCAGAGTCACCAAGAGTTTAGTTTTTCCTAAACATTTTATGAATTGTGAGGCTGAGGCAGGAGGGTCACTGCTAGTTCAAGACCAGCCTGAACTACATAGTGAGATATGTCTCGAAAAACAAAAACAAAAACAAAACAATAACAACAATACTACAAAGACTATTTCGAGGAGAAAAATAAATTACTCATTGTCCTGCAGTCTGTATTTATGCTTTTTTTTGTATTTATGCTTCTTGAAAGCTAATTTTCAATTTAAACAGCAAACATTCATTTCAAATAGGATTTAACATTTCTCACAGAATTTCCTGAGCACCCAATTGCACCTACCTAATCCTTTTGCTACTCTTTTAAAAATCTATCTGTGTTTAGTACTTTTTGGCTGCTTTTTTACTTCATCCTACTTTCAGACTTATTAATAGAATTTACATCTCCCTTTGTATGCTCAAAATAAATACTTCTATCTATCCATTAACATCTTATTTTTTTTAGCAAGCCAGGATTTAAAATCCTGCAATATATATGTAGAAACACGTTGAATTACATTGCCTCACTGAATTCTAATCACATATGCATATGTACTAAGAGGCAGGGAGTAGTATGGATCCTTAACTTATAAAGGCAGCTTATCAAGTTGGGTGGAGGTGGAACTAGTGCTGGTGTTTCCTGATTCTTGACCAAAGCAGTCATTGGAAAACAAGCACAACCTCTTAAGAATGCCACCACACTAATAAACTAAGTTTATACATCATTCCCCAACCCGTAAAATGCAGATGTTCCCCAATTTATCATGGTTCATTTTAAGATTTTTCAACTTTATGATGGTATAAAAATGTAACCACATAACAATTATGTTTTTCATCTCCAATCTAGTATTCAACAAATTACATGAAACATTCAACACTTCTTTATTAGTAGGCTTCATATTAATTTTATTCAACTGGAGGTTAAGGTTCTATAAGCATGTTTAAAGGAGGCTAACTTAAGCTTGGTCTTGGTGTGTTGGGTGCATCAAATATTGGTGTATCGTATTTTAAATTTATGATGGATTTGCTTTGATATAATCCCATCAGGGGTAGAAATGTAATATAGACTCAACTATACTGAGTCTTTAAGATGTCTTCTGGAAGTTTTCCTAAGTGAAGTAAGATAGTTATATTTGAGGCTGACTTCTAATCACAGCTACTTGAACAATGTTACAGAAACCTACCTCAAGTTGTACTCTGAACTACTATGAATATCTTCAAATTTGTTGGCTGTCTTTCAATGTTTGGGCTATCATTGCAGATTGCTGTGCAGATGTAGCAAACTTAAAAAGACTTTTTTTTCCCCTGAAGGCAAGGTAAATTTTAACATTGTATTTTAATAATGTTTACGTATAATAAAAATAATAGCATTGCTGTGAAACAGTGAACAAATTTAAGTTTGTATTTTTGATCAACCTGATGTCCTTCTCAGGAAATCTCAATAATTTCTCTCAGTATCAATGATTAGTGCTGGAAAAGGTTTGAACAACTATTATCCCATAAAATAACAGAAAACATCATGTTTAAAAATCTAGGCTTCTTTGGACTGTAAGAAACCACAGAAGGCACTACAAACAAACAACAATGCTGTGAACTATAATGGTATTTTAAACTTAGATTTGAAAAATGCAGACTCATATACTTGTCACATGGCAGTGGCAGAGCAAGGTCATAACTGTTGTAATTTCTGTCTATTCTTACCCTGATGTCATTCTCATGTTTGTAACATGGTGCTCCCCCCACCTACGAAGAGCAGAGTTCAAATAAGAAGATGAGGCAGAAGGAAAATGTGAGGTTTCCTTATAGCTGTCATTTTCCATGCGATAGAGTATTTCCTAGAAGCTCTCATCGCAAGTTAATGCTTGTATTGGTTTGGATCATGTAGACTTTACTCATCTCAAGGAAAGGTGATAGAATATCTATTTGGAGTTGTTTTTCAGCCTCTATCAATAGGTAGCACAGAGGACATGAAATTAAGAGTATGACAGTGAATTTAAAAATCTAAAAGCTTTAAAAGAGGCAATTAGAAAACTCACATTGATGAAAAAAGTAACAAATTAGACCATACTCAGAAATCACAAAAGTTGTACATTTGTTGTACAATGGAACTGCAAGTTATTATAGATACTGTTACACTATTATAAGAAAACTTCTTATTTACATGAAAGTAGAGCAAACGTTGTACATATTAATTAGAGGCATGGAAGACATCAAAAAAATTCAAATCAAATTTCTAGAAGTGGAAACCACTATGCTGGAGATTTTAAGAAGGGGAGGATTAATGGTATACCACGATTAATAAAAGAGAAACTGAGATGTGCTATGTATATGTAACATTAAAAGAATGTAAACGTTATATATTGCAAACATGTACAATAAAAATAAATTAAATGCCATAGCAAGGAAAACTATAGAAAATGAAACACATAAGGGAAAATCAGTGTAAAAGTGGTCAGGTCACAAAATTGACTGCTAGACAATTTCAAGCAGCCTGACACAACTGTTGTCATGTTATCAAAATCTCTAAGAATAAATAAACGAACAAGGAACAAGTAGGAAATAGTAGATTAAAACATTTTAAAATTCCTAGAGTTCTATGTATGAACTAAATTTAATGCAAATGAAATACTCAAAATCTGATAAAACCTATATAAAGTTATAACAAAATTGCTGAAAACTGAAACAAGACAGAGGAAATAAACTTTAATGTACATGCAAAGGAACTGATGTAAATTTCAGAGAAGATTTCTCTTTGAAAACAAAGAATGACAGAGGACAGCAGGGCAATATTTTTTCATGTTGAAAATAATCTGTTCGTGTAGAATTCTATACATAGTAAAATAGCTCAGTGAAGTAGGAGGAAATATTTTTCCCATATCTAAACCAGACAGAATCCATGATGAATCAAATAAAAATTATATTACTAGAAATCCATCATGCAGAAGAAAATTTTGCCAGATGAAAGCCTGAATTAATGTGTGATAAACAAAAATGTCTCCAAATTAATTCAAGTATTTATTATTTGATTAACCTGACATCTACTAAACATTGAATTTGTAACTCTAAAATTCTTTCCAGAGCAAATTCCAGGCACAGATGTGTCCACTGGTAAACATGGCTAAACATTCGGAAAGCAGAATGAAAAGTTTGTGAAGAAAGGGATCCAAATATAATTGAATATTGAAATCTAATTCTGTTAGAAACTTTGAGCTACATAACAGATATCATTATACCAACCTGACAGCATTTCAACCTGACAGTGAGCATCTCTGGCCCGTCTGCAGCTCTTCTTAGACTTAAAGATCAATATTTTCTTTACTTTGATTGCTGAAAGTTTGAACTAGTATAATATAGCCATGAAAACATAGAAGAAAATTCAGATTGAAGTGAGACTGATTTATCTGATTGTTTATGTACAATATTTTATTAAATCTATGAAAAGGCTACAGGAACTAAAAGATGATCTTAGTGGAATATATGAATGTAAAATTAATATATAAAAATTGTGTTTTATATAGAAGAATGAATAACAAAAGTTTGAGATTAAAAATATTACTTAAAATGATTTAATATGAAATACAGCTAAATCTCATAAAGCCATGCAAAACCTACCCACTGAAAATTAGAAAACATAGCTGATTGAAATAATATTGCATATTATTATTATTATTATTTTTTTTTTGTCTTTTTGAGACAGGGTCTCACTATGCAGTTCAGGCTGGCCTTGAGCTCACTTTGTAGCCCAGGCTGGCCTCGAACTTGCAACGATCCTCCTGCCTCAGCCTCCCGAGTGCTGGGATTACAGGCGTGCGCCACCATGCCCAGTTTAATATTGCATATTAATGAATGAAAAGATATACCATATACATGGATAGGTATAATCAATATCATCAAGATGTCAATTCTCCCCAAAGTTACTTATCTGTTGATCCAAGTGAGCAATAGTTGGTAGAATTTCAAAAAGTGGCTGGGCATGGTGGTGCATGATTACAATCCCAGCACTTGGTAGTCTGAGGCAGGTGTATAAACAATAGTTCAATGCCAGTCTAAACTATATATCAAAACCTTTCCTCAAAACAAATAAAACAAACAAAAACAATAAAAGCAGCTAGATTGTCACAAAATTAAAAAAAAAATACGTAAGATCTCGAATTGTATGTACAACTTTACCAAAGAATGAACTTGGTAACTACAACTTTACCAAAGAATGAACTCGGTAATTACATTAACTGATATCTAGTCATTACAAATAGTTAAAATATAAGGAGGGTATATTAGTAACCTTAAGTTACAAGTAGATAAATAAAACAAAATTGGAACAAAGCAAATTTCACCACCTGATTCTCACTCATTGCTCAAATGATTTTTGATAAACATACAAAAGCAATGTAGAAGAGAAAGATAACTATTCCAAATGTAGTTATAGAATAAATATCCATGTTGAAAAATTTATAAATCAAATGCAAACCTCACACCATCTAAATATTAGCTAGAAATGGACCATTGACTCATGTGTGAAACCTAAAAACTACAAAATACTAGCTGGAAACAGCAGAAAAATTTCTATGTCAGGCAAAGTATTCCTCTCAATAACATCAACAGTAAGATTTACAGAAAGAAAAATATTTAATAAATTTGATTTCAAAAAACATATGAAGAATATTAAAATATAAGATGCCTGCTTGGATAAAATAGTTGTGATTAATATATTATTATGTGGTTGGTTGCCTGAACATATAAAAAATCTTAAAATTCAATAAAAAGCAAACAATTTCAGCAAAAATAATTACAAATTTTAAGATAAAACAAAACGGATGAAAAATAAGCTCATGAAAATATTTTCAGCACATTTGAATATTTTGTAAGTTAAAATCATAATAAAATATCAGAATATATGAATATAGGAAATTAAAGCTTGACTATGCCAAGTATTGGTGAGAATGCAGAGAATTGAAACCCTTAAGCATCACAAAAAGAAATGTTAAATACTACAGTTACATTAGTAAAGAGTTTCTTAAGAATAACTTATACAACTACCAAACAAGAGATATTCTCTCAAGCCAGATGAAAACGTATATCCATGGAAAGACACGTTCACAAGTGCTCATAACAGCTGTGCTTATTGTAGGTGAAACAGCACCAAAAACATTCATTAGCCAGTGAATGTATACATAAATTTTTCTTTATTTATTCAAGGCTTGGCACCATTAATAATAAAGAGAAGATGACTGATACATTTGCAATGTCACTGGCAAAATTCAAAATGAAGACAGTGCTACGCAAAGAAAGGCAGAAATACAATGCTATTCTATGATACTGTACTGACATAAGAGTCTAAAAAGACCAACGCTTTAGTGAAACTATATATAGTAACAAAGTTCAGGGGCCAGCCCTGCCTGAAGGGTTCTAATGACAGATATAAAAGAAGCAGTTTAGAGTAATGTAAAAACTATATATTGGTTAAGGTGGTGGTGATAAATTTGTGTATATTCATTGTAACCAAAGGACTCACACACATTAACTTGTTGAATTTTATTTTTTATAAATTATATTCAAATGAGATAGAAATAGAGAAGGATAAATGATTAAACCAATGTATTTATCAGCTAATTACACAGAGGTTTCATGAATTTCAAATCCAACATATTCCAACAAAAGTTCTCAGAAATATGCAAAAATAATACAAGGTAGGAGATAAAAAGAGATCCAAAATGTAAGAGATATGATTACCCACACTCTAAAAATAGAAAGAAGAAAGGAAAGTGGAAGAAAATATTTGAAGTTCTCACATTGTAAAAATTAACATTGATAAAATAAGTGGACATACAATATCAAGGAATTCAGCAAACTATACAATAACAGGACAGACACACGTTACACACTTTGCATATCATGCAAAGAATGTTGAAAATTGTAGAAAAAGAAATAACAGTACAAGCAACCCAAGAATAAAAGACACATTCTCCTCAAAGTACCTATAATAAGAGTAAATTGCTCAGTGCAGAGGACATCCAGAAAGTAGCCCATTCAAATAGTGAAAGGAATGTTTCTCTAAGAAGAAAAATAATTCATTTCAATTAAAAAATATGTTTAGAAAACACAAAGAAATATTATTATTTTCAGAATTATAAAATAGGCTTTAAACATCTTTAATGTAGTATAAGAAAATAATAATACTTTCAAAATGTTGTAGAGATTTTCCTAAGGAGGAAGGGAAGGAAACCCACTCAAATTAAAAACACAGGAAAAATGGAAGAGCAGTGAAAGAGTGCATAAGAAGCTAATCTCAAATAATATTAAACAGACACAACAATAAATAGACTATCTGATGGAGTTCACATTATATGTGAAGCAGAAATACTGTACCTGACATTCAAAATATAAACAGCAACAAGTACAAGCTGTCTAAAAAAATCTAAATTCCAACAAGAAAAACAAATGTTAGAAGTAATAATTTTACATTCAATAAATGATGTGTAGTGTTATTTCTAATATATCCAATGAATGTATAAATATGTAATAAGTGAAATAGGTTAATTAAAATTAATTACATGACATTTAAAAACAAAGATTATACAGGAGAATAGACAACAAAAGTCCAATAGAATTCACAGTGGGAAAAGTTTGAGTCTTCCTTAAATGGATTTTGAAAAAATAAATATTTACATACAAAAGAACAAACTACCTCTCTGTCATATGCTGTTCATAAAATGTAACTCTAAGCTAGATAAACTCTTTAAATTGTCATCGAAAATGGTGAAAATCCTAAGGAAAATAGGACAATAGCACTTCAGTATTAGTCTTGGTAAGAATTTGTTTGAACATCATACTGAAAGCACAAGAAACAGAAGTAAAAATCCAAAGAAGTGGATACCATTAAACTGGAAAACAGAATGCGGGCTGCCATAGAGGGTGGGGCGGGGGGGAGGGGTTCCTCTTTCATGCTGTGTCACGGTGAGACAGGAGGAAGACTGGTGTGCCCTTCATAATTGGGTGACAAGAGATGAGAGATAGAAGACAGACAGATCGACAGACTTAGCTACTGTACTGTACACTTCAGGACTTGGGAGCGAGAGTCCTGGAAGACTTCACCAGAAATAGTAACAAATGTGTGAGGAGATGCATATGTCTAACCTGATTTAAACACTGCACAGTGCACACATAGATCACATAATGTACGGTATTCCATTAATGTATTCAATGTTTTTGTTTTTAATGTTGCAGTTGAAAAGGAAATTTTAAAAGTCAATCTGTTAAACACATAGAAACAGGGCAAATTATGGATGTGAAGACCTGGAGGGCAGCGCAAGGAGGGGTTGCCGTGCTATGCATAGGAGGTTCCAGTAACGCAAGGTAAGTGTGTGACACTGACCTGCTGAGCAGTGTTGTGTGTATGTTTAGCAACACTGTATCATACATGGAAGATTTCATTAAGAAGCTGGGCGTGGTGTTGCACACCTGTAATCTCAGCACTTGGGCAGCTGAGACAGGAGGATCTTTGTGAGTTCGAGGCCAGCCTGGGCTACAAAGTGAGCTGAAGGTCAGACCGAACTTTATAGCGAGACCCTGTCTCAAAAAGACAAAAAAAAAAAGACAGAAAAAAAGCCAAAGATTTTATTCAGAGCATATATCTCATACTAAATGTTTTCACCATGACAAAAAACAAAATAAAATGGAAAGATAGGAGACACCCCACTGTATCATTAGTAATGTTAATAATGTTAATTATAACTGGGTGAATTACTCCAAGTGAATGTTTAAGGCCTTTAGAGTACTTAAAGCAAAAGTCAACTATATACTGCCTATAAAGGACATACTTTAAGTAGCAGTGCAATAGTTTAGGAAAAGAAATGTCCACTTTCCCCATAAAGGGTAATTAGAGTACCTTATAGGAAAAACAGTGTAAAATAAAGTAAGTCAAACAGTATAAGGAAATCATGCTTTTATGCAAGACAAAAGCTGACATAATAAGATATAACACATTTTCTTATTATTCTTATGCACTTGCTTTTGTTCAGTACTTATTTACTTATATATTTCCTTCTTTCTTTTATGCACTCAGATTTCCCTCATCAAGAAAACCTAGATGTGTTGGGTATGGTGGTGCATGTCTGTAATTCCAGCAGGGAAGCTGAGGCAGGAGGATTGCCAGGACTTTTAGGTCCGCTTGGACTACATAGTAAACCCAAGGCCAGCCTGAACTACTTAGAGAGACCCTGTCTCAAAAAGAAAAAGAAAAGAAAACCCAGGTGAAGACAACTGTTGCCTCTTTCATTCCCTCAACATTTCCCCGATTTGTATGTTTTCTTCATGAATATTTTCCTTTTGTGTTCTATTCTCAAAAATGACTCCAGGAAAATAATATTGATTTCATACCCACTTTGAAGTATTAGCTCGGTTTCCATATGACACTCTGAAATCCAGTTTTCACAACCAGGTGGGAGTCACAGAGCGCTTTCAGAACAGAGCTGGACACCCTTCCTTCTGTCTCCGCATCTAGATCAGACCTTCTCTTTCTGGGGAAGAAGGTGTGTTGCAGAGGGGATTAAATCTTGGTGACATTGATGAGAGAAGATGACTCTTCACAAGCTTAGCTCTGCAGGTAGTTATAAAAGAAGAGAAAATTATCTCTGAAATCCTAATTTCAAATAGAGTCAGATGCTTTTTCAAGCATATTTTTCTAATTAATGCTCTAACATGTTTTAAAATTACACGGAGAAAAATTGAAATAGCTTTAAAGCTAATGATAACATCTCACAGATAATTTTCTCTAAATATCTTTGAGAATGTGAGTGAATGAATCACATATCATTCCAAAAGCAGTTTCTCTCAATGAATTCTACCTGCTGGTGTCTCGATTTACTACAAATAGATTAAAAGCTTTTATTTGAAATAAAACTCTGAAACTGGCTCTGGAACAAAACCCACACCCTGAGGGGAGAAGGCTATGAATATATTAAGAACTTTCCACTTTTGAGGAGTTCTTGTGATACAAATGTCTCTCTTCTGTGCACAGAAACTGGGTGAAGTATTCCAATGCTAAATATGACTTTTAACAAATCTGCCTAGGCTTCAATCTGTGTAACGTGGTTGGCTTTTTCCTGATGAATTGTCAGCAGACAAATGTCTGAAGCAATTCCCCCCTCTCATTTTATCTCTGTCTTCTCTTTAAGGTGGCCCAGGTATAGGAATGTGTGTCAGAAAGAAAGCCTTAGCAAACCAAAGGTGAGTTCCTGGACTTGAAAAGGGAACTCAACACAATCCGATTCCAATGAGCCTTTTCGCATTTTTGGAGTGTTTTCTTGAAATATCTTAAAAGAGTCATATCTTTCACATTAACATTATAAGAATAAGATAAGCTTCTCCCATTAACTTAAAACAACAACCAAGCCGGTAATACCGTTAACCTTTCTTGACTAACTGCTCCCTTGGCTTGACTTAGTGTTCAAACGAAGAATGACCAAAATAGCTCCTATGAGGAAATCAAATTTCAGGGACACTCAATGATGAAAACAAAGTTAAAACCCAGACCTCATGGACTCAAAGTTTTAAAAGAAGCTTTCTAGTGTTCCTTCTTTACAGCATGTTTAATTTTATTGCCACCTTTAGTTTTAATCTGGTCAGGTTGTTTTGCACACAGAGCATGCAGCAGTTTCCATGGGCAGCCGCAGCAAATGCCATACACTGGAAGTCTGCAAATAGCAAACGTACATCATTTCACAGTTCCCGGGGCGAAAAGTCAGAAAGCCACGTTTTGGCAGAGCTATAATTCCTCTGAAACCTGTAGGTGAGAATCTTTCTGCACCTTATCCAGCTTCTTATGGAGGCCATCCAGCCCGTTTTTTTTTTTTTCCTGGCTTTGCAGCTGCATCTGTATTTCTGCCTATATGGACCCCTCCCTGTGCGTCTGTCTTTGCATAATTGCCTTTTTATAAGAGTGCAGTCATACTCGATTAAGGCACATCCCAATGACCTTATCTTAAATTGATTAAATCCTGGAAAAACCCTATTTCCAGTTAAAGTTTCAGGCAAAGGTACTATAGGGTTAAGTCTTCAGCATCCGTTTCTGAGGATATAACCCAAACTGTAAGAGCTCAAAGCTCTTTACAGAGAAACATTCTTGTCTTCTTTGTGGGCATCTGTGTCTTCCTGAATATTGTCGATCACACTAGTATTCAAATTTGACGGACTACAGAATAGGTCTGTTGAAAGTTGCCTTGGTAGGTAAAAGGGCTCATAGATTAGGAAGCATCTTTGGACTTGTAGAAAAGAAGTTCAGGGATGCTGAGGCACATAATAGACTCCCTGATTAATGGGAAAACCAGACTCTTGGAAATGAAGTCAGAGAAACTGGGCTTTGGTCACCTCTGTGGCAATTAGGTGGTGTGCTTCATCCAGACAGTTTAAGACCCCAGGGGAACAAATGACTAACCTCCCTAAAGTGAGAAGGAATTCTGCCAGTGAGATTTCAAACTCGCATGATAACTCTGGCCCTTCCTGTGAATGTAACCTGTGTCCCAAGCTGCCACCTTAGCTGTGTGTCTTGGAGATGCCATTGATTCTGTTCCTTTAGAGAGTCCTGACTAATATAGACCCTTTCTAATAAAGCAAATTGCAAGGGGTTCAAATAATCAAGTCAAGGCCTAGCTCTATGTCTTAGCCAGTCCTTTCATCGGTTCACAAATGTCAGCTTTCAAAGATGGGCAACCAAAATCACTCAAGAGATACTGTATTACAACATTTAGATTGTAAAAAAAAAAGGGGGAAATGTTAGGAGACTCTCAAAACTAATAGTGACCTCTGATACAGCAAGAGCACACAGGATCAAGTGACTAATGAATTCCTAGTTTAGACTGTAAAACAATGGTCATTTTTCTGTTTCCAAATACACAATTGTTAAGATAATTGATCATTAGTAACCCCACATTTGTTCTTTTTTATGTTACACTAAGAGTTTTATTCCAGGAAAAGTTAAAGTCTGTGAAAATTCCTGCTTTGACTATGTTACATCAAAATCAACTCAGTTGGAAAGACAGAGACTAATAACATCTTGAAGAGCTTAAAGTATTCCTTGTTGTAACCTTTATGAGTTTATCTATGTAACTCCATCTCAAACTGGGTGTGCCATAGTTAATACTAGTAGATGACTGCAAAATTAATGAAATAACAATTCCACACTCAGCTTTTGCATTCAATATATGAGGACTGACTAGTCTGAATTCTGTTGCTTACAACTTGGTGTTTGATTTGCTTATTGTGCTATCGTAACAGTCATCAGGACAGGGTATCAGAAGAAGGTCACAGTCAGCTGTGATGGGAAACTGTACAGATTTACTCTCTGAGATACTCAGTGCTGCCACTCTGTTACAATACAGTCTGGCAGGACTCGGGTCCCCTGAGCACTCAAAAGACTTTCATGGTTGTCACCTGAATTAAAATCCTTAGATAGACTGAAGAGTGAGTATCAAGGGCTCTTGGTGCCCTAGTATGACACATGCACTCCAGATGGATTTATTAAGGTCTGTACTCTACTGGAGGAGTTTTTAGCACTCCAGTCATCTGGGACTGAGAAAGAATTCCTACAAAAAAACAAGTCAGCCACAAAGTATTTAAGTTATTGCATTTTGCATCTTTTATCATTAAAAAGGGAACACAAAGCTCGATGTGCCAATTAGGGTTGCAAATGCTGCTCTTAGGAACACCTCTATGTCTCATTTACATGTTGAGACCGACAGCTTACCATTTTGCCTGAAAGCCAGAGGAACAAAAGGCTCTGTAGTAGGTGCAGGCTTTATAGAATCAGCCATATAACCCAAATGATTTGAGCAAGTAGACATCATAGCAGTTGGTCTACACTGGGCAGGTGAAGATACTGTATAGGAGTGCAAACCCTGCAAGGAATGCAGAGTCTTAAGATCTTTGCAAGAAGTCATGTCTTCTGCAGGAGACACTCATTGCCTATTAAAAAGTGTCTCTCAGTGGGGTGGGCTGCCGAGGTGTGGAAGAGACCCACTAATGGACTATGGTAGAATTAAATGCAACCTATGCTCTCCACAATGATGTGAGTTTTCATATCAAACCAAAAGACCAGGCAGGTTGAGGAACAGCGTATTATAGAACTAGAGAGGTGTATTGAGAGTCAGCCTGGACAGAATGAAATGGCACAGGAAGCTGTGTGAACAAGAGGCCTCTGCTCCCACTTGACCCACTGCCATTGTAACAGTGGTTCCACCACAAGCCCAGGGCTCTCGGTATGACAGCCTGTCAGAGGAAGAAGAATACACCCAGGTCTTGTTCACTAATGGGCTATCTGTATAAGTTGTTCTAAGGCAACAATAGATTTATGCTGCAGGCCGTCCTACGCATAGCTCATAGGCAGCCTTCATAGACTGTGAAGCAGAGAAATCTACTCAGTGGGTAAATGCTAAAGCAATGTACTTTATGTCAGAAAAAAACAGAAGGAGAAAAGTACCTCCAAGCCAATCTGAAGAGCTATAAAGGACTTGCTTGTTGCTCAACGGCCTTAAATGACTATGATTAGAAAATCAATAACAAAAACCTCTCAAAAGAGGTTATCCGGATAGATATGCTGGAAAGGACACAAGCATAAGTAAGGCTTTTGGCAGCACATTTTAATTTTGACCCAATAGCATGCATTTCCAAAGAGGGAGACAGAATGGTGCATAGATTGGCCATTTCAGCCTGCATACTCCCACTGTCCCTGTAAAAGTTGAGCACAGACTCGCTCCTCTAGGGAAATAGAAGACACATACAATCTTGAAACACTGTGTCTGTGTGAGTGTGGAAACTCCTCCAGTTTTTCTCTTTTTATTGGTAATGGCAGCATCCTGAAATGACACAGGCAAGGCAGAAGCACTCAGGTGCCACACACAAGGTGGACAAGGAAGGGAAGAACAAAAATGTATTGATAATCAGGCTGATTTTGGACTTCAGAAATACATAGCTGTCAGTATTTTCTCACAGTTTCCCTCAGGCTCCCATAGGCAGGAAGTCTACGGGGGCATTTTCTTAAATCTGTAGTATACAGTGAAATCTACATAGTGAAACCCTGACCTATGTTGTCCCAGCTGAGAGTCACAACTTCTAGTTTGCAGGCTTATGCTTCTTCACCGCTCCAGAGGCCTTTGGAAACAGCTACACGGATATACTTTATACTTAAAAATTTGTTGCTAATTTATTTGACTGTCAAATCATAAACCCATATGTTTATAAAACATGATAAGATTTTCTCAAATGCATAAAGTGTTGGATAGTTACACCAAATTATTAACATAACCATCACCTTCCTTCCCTATCATTTGTTAGGGTGAGGCACTTCAAATTTACTTTTAGTTATTTTGAAACATAGAGCAAAGTTGTTGTTGGCATCAGCTACTTTGAAATTCATCAGACGTCAAATCCTACACCTCCTGTCTATCTGAACCTTTGTGTCCTTTGGTCAACAACGATGCTCCATCTCTGCCTTTTTCCACTGGTGATCATTTTCCTGCTCTGGGCTTCTAGGATAGTGAATTCTTCATGTAAGTGAGGTCAAAAGGAGTTTGCCTTTCTGAGCTTGGCTTATTTCACTTGGGCATAATGTCCAGGTTTATTCATGTCACCAAGGAAGGTATTTCCTGTTGTGTACATACCAAATTTTCTGTATGCATTCTTCTCAGACAGACATTTAGTATGCTTCTTAAATGTCTGTCCAGTGTGAATACTGCTGCAGTGATTGTGGGAATGCAGGCTTATTTTTCTATGTGCTGCTATCGTCTCCTTTGGTGTTGCTGGGTCCTATGGCAATTGTGTCTACAGAGTTTTTCATAGCAGTTACACTAGTTTACATGTCCGCTAAGAATATGCAAGTTTCCTGTTCTCTGCATCTTCTCTGGAACCTTTTTACTATCTTTTTTGTAAAAACCATTTATGTGATATTAGGTAATAGATCATTGTGTTTTTAATTGCATTTCTCTGATAATTAGTGGTGTGGAACTTTTTGAATGTACCTATTGGTCATTCATATATCTTCTTTACAGGAATATTTGTTCAGGTTCTTTGTTCACTTTTAAATTATATTATTTGGGGGGCTAGGGATTTAGCTCAGCGGCAAAGCGCCTGCCTGGCAAGCGCAAGGTCATGAGTTCGGTTCCCGGTACTGGAGAAAAAACAAAACAAAAAAAAAATTATATTATTTGTTTCTTGGTCATTGTGTTGTTTGTGTCCTTATATATTCTGGATATTTAGACTTATTAGATGTACTTTTGAAGATTAAAATATTTGTTATTTTCCATGAAAGAAAAAATACAGAAGGGACTAGTACTTTCCTGGGAGAGAGAGCAAAGAAAACTTTCCTCTTATATCTAAATAAGAAATCCTCTTTGGCATAAGGAAAAAAAAAAAAAAAACATATGCACCCGAGAACTACCCTTTAAAGGTAATGTTTAATTCTGACCAAGAATTATGATTACAACAAGTTTTTAAAAAATACCATCAGTTCCATCATAATGTTTTGGAATTTCTCAATTTTCCCAACTTCTTCATAAAGCAAGTTGCTACCTGTGCCTGTCTGAGCCCAGGTGGGCTCAGATGAATGAATGTTTTATAAGTATTTTCTCCCATTTTATGAGTTGGCTATTTTGTTATTGATCTCCTTTTGTGGATAGACGTCATCCCATTTGCCTATTTCTACCTTGTAGGCTGTGGTTTTGGGGTCATACTCTCCCCAAAAGCATTGTTCAAACCATTGCTGTAGGGCATTATTATCAGCTAGTAATTTCTCATCTTTAGGTCTAAAAGTTTAGTCCATGTTAAGTTGATTATTATATTTGGTATAAGAATCTCACTCTATTTTCTGTGTGGCTATCAGTTCCCCAACAACATTTGTACAAGGACCTCTGACCTTTCACCATTGTGGGTTTGTCTTCTTTGACAGAATTGACCACAAGTTGTGTGTGGTTTTATTTGTTTTTAAAAATTCTGCTTCATTGTTTGATATGCCTGTTTTTATGCCAGTACCATATTGTTATTTATTTATTTTTATTTGTGATTGATTCACAGCAATTGCAGATATTTCTGAATATATATGTATATATATCTATATATTAGTGTTTCCATTGGATCATGAGAAATTTAATGTATTTGAGAGATCTGTTACATTAAACTTTTATCTTTTTACGGTGTGTGTATTCAAAACCCTCTTTTCTAGTTATTTTGAGGCAAACAATATAGCATTGTTACCTATATTTTCTGCACTGTGTCATAGAATGCCTGAACTAAAACAGTGTAATCATTGAATAATCTTTCCCATCCTTGCTTCCTACTGCTCTTCGCTATTCTACTCTGAACTTCTGCAAAATGAACTTTTTAAAGCCTCCATTGATGAGTGAGATTGTGTAGTATTTTCCTTCTCTGTTTATCTTTGTTCACTTGTCATAATGCCCTTCAAGTGCATCTACCTTGTTGCAAATTATAGAATCCCACCTTTTTAGGGCTTCATAGTCTTCTGGTGTGTGTATATGCATTGCCTTTTATTTATTGATTCATCTGTGGATTCCATACCCTGGCTGTTATGCACAGGGCTGCAAAGAACTTTAGGTCAAGTATCTCTTGACATGCTGATTTCATTTCCTTTGGATATGAATCCAGAAGTGAATTTTTGATTGGATCATATGTTGTTTGTAGTAATACCTTTTTGAGGAGCATACATACCAATTTTTGAGGTGATTCTCCAATTTGCATTCCACAAGACAATGTATTACAGTTCCTGTTCTCTTCTTCCTCAATAACACTTGTTTTTTTCTTTTTGATAGTAATTATTCTAGTTAGGGTAAAATGCTATCTCACTGTGGTTTTGATTTGCATTCCTTGAATAATTAGTGCTACCACACCTTTTGTTCTCTATCTTTTAGTCATTTGAAACTCATTTTTTAAAAATGGAAATGTATTTTTGGATCTTTAGATATTATTTAACTATAATATTATTAATATCATTATTAAAATTATTGCTGTTGAGTTGTTTGAATTCCTTATGAATGTGAGATACTAATCTTTTGTCAAATTTTTTTTCTTTTCTTTTGTTTTCTTGTTTTTGTTTTTTTTCCAGTACCAAGAATCAAACTCACGACCTTCCGCTTGCCAGGCAGGAGCTGTGTCACTGAGCTAAATCCCCAGCCTCCATTTTGTCAGATGTATAGCTTGCAAATATTTTTTCATATCTTGTAGGTTGTCTCTTAACTCTGTTGGTTGTTTTCTTTACTGTGTAGAATTTTAGTTGATATAATGCTATTTGTCAGTTTGCCTTTGTTGCCTGTACTTTGAGTAAATAAAAAGAATATTTTCCCAGACTAGAGTCCTGAAATATTTACCTTATATGTTCTTTTAGTAACTTTGTATTTGGGTCCTCACACTGCCTCTAATCTGTTTTGTGTTGATAGTTGAAATTGTTGAATAATAGAGCTCTGGTCATTCTTCCCAAAGTGGATGTTTAGCTTGTCTAGCATTGTTTATTGAAGAGAATGTTTTTTCCCATTTTCTGTGCTTTGTCCTCTGCAAAAATCAGTTGGCTGTCAATAAATCGTGTTATTTATGGGGTACTTTTTCATTGACGTACATGTCCGTTTTTATTCCAGGAACATTCTGTCTTAGTTGTTACAGCATTGTTATATATCTTGAACCCAGGCAGTTTCTTACCGCCAGCTTTATTAATTTTGTTTAAGACCAGCTGTTGTGGTTCTTTGGGGGGTTTGTAGTTTTGTATGAATTTAAATTTTTTTCTATTTTTTGGAAAAATGATGTTAGAATTTTTCATTCATATGTATATACACACACACACACTATATATATATATATATGTACACGTACATTCACTTCAGAATATTTTTGGGCAGTATTTGATAAAATTGAGTACACATATATTTCAGATGACCCAACACTCTATCTTATGTGTGTTATTCAAAATACATTGATAAATTTATAAATCATGAAACAAGTATGAGAATGTTTATGGAAATATTACTGTCAAGGGCTCAGAATTCTTTGAGGAAGACATCTAGAAGGGAAATAACTAGGTCAAATGGATTTCTCCTTCTAGTTCTTGGAGGAATCTCCATATTGATTTCCACAGTACTTGTACTCATTTACATTCCCACCAATTATGTAGAAGGGTTTCCTTCACCCCAAAGCCTCACCAGCATTTGTTACTTGATTGCTCAAGGATAGCCACTCTTTCTGGAGTGAGACAGAATCTCAGCACTTTGTAAATTTGCATATCTCTGAAAGCCACAGATGTCGAACATTTTTTCTTATATTTATTGGCCATTTGTACATAGTCTTCGGAAAATGTCTATTCATTCGAGCTGCCCATTTGTCTATACATGCTGGAATACTGCTCTGCTACAAAGGAGAATACGCTTGAGTCATTTTCAGATGAATGTATGCACCTTGAGACCATCACATTAAGTGCAATAAATCAGGCACACAAGCTTAAATATCACATGGTTTCTCTTACATGAGAAACCCAAAATATAAATAAAGCACAAAGTACAAACTAGAGGAAATGAAGTAGGGAGGTAGATTTTGTTCAAATGTGAAGGAGATTAAGAGATACAAGGAAGATGGACAGAGTGGAGGGAAAAGGATAAAAGGAAAAAATTAAGCTGTGTTGCATACACGCATCAACTCTTCACCTAAAGGTACTGCAGTCTATTTATTTCTTTTGCTATTTTTCTTGGGGAATTTTTGCTGTCTTCCAAGTGATTTTCTGAATTTCTTTGATTCTGTTTTTAATCCAATGTCAGGTAAACATATTAAAAGCATCTTTCCTCTATCCAATTTTTAATTTGCTTTCCACATCCTTTACATAACCTTTTGATGAATGGAAATTCTTAAAATGGTGAAATTTATCAGCTTTTAAAACACAGGTGAGAATTTTAAACTACCCATGCTAATTTACAGTTGAATGCACCACAGTGACGTACATTAAAGCAAGGGAAACAAACAAGGTAAAGGAGACACAGTGTCACCCAGGGCTTGCATGCACAACAGGTGGAACCGAAGCTCCAGACACAAGGGGTAGAGCCTGGGTGGTCGCACTCTCAAAGTGCCAAAGCAGTCAGAATTATTGCAGAACTAAGCTTGGTAATTCGAACTGAAGGCAACAGTAATCCAAAAATGCCCAGTGACTGGGGGAGGCAAGGAGAAGTTGTTGGTATTACTGACAATCCATTTCCTGATCTGGGTGCTAATTGCAAGTTTGTGAAAATCCATAGGACTGAATGCATATATACATGCAGTTTTTTGTGCCTGCTTTGCATGTCTAATTTATATGCTATATAACTTGTGTCCCTAAAAATTATTACTATTTTTTTAAACTAATTTGCTAAGCCCCAAGAAGTAGAAATAATCTTTTGGGACCTGAACCCAAGGAGTGCTGGAGCAGATTACTTGGCTCTTCTGGAAGACAAAGCAGCCGCCTGACAAGGTAGCTGCAGCCAGTAACGGTGAAGCTGATGGAGTGAGTGGGATTCTACCTCCTCCAGAGGAAGTGCCACGATGACATGAGGTCTGCGCGGAGGCAAATGTACAAGTGGCGGAGGAGCAGCGCTCTTAGATCTTTCTTCTTTCGTTAAAAATCAGAATAACACAAGGCACCTCAGTATTTCCCGCCACTGTGTATTATGAAGAGGAGCTAAATCTGCCATCTGCTGCTCCTTTGTTCCAAGCTAGGTCATCTTCATATTTCTTCTGGTTATTGCTCTTATTTATGCTTTGCAACACACATGACATTTTGCGACACAGATGATGAATGAGAAAAGAGGGGCTGTTATTCCCGGAGAAAGGAGGTTAAGCAGGAGCTATATGGACGTATTTCTTGATCAGGGTTTCATGGCTGATAACTCCTGCAAACAGTGAACAGCTTCACTACACCTCCCACCCTAACCAGAGGGCAAAGCCGCACACATCATTCTCTGGATCCACTTAATGGGGACCCCAGCTTCCAGAGCATAAGTCACCTGCTTTTAGAATCCTTCTTTTTCATGGAGAAGCAAATACGTGAGCAGTATGTAACAACCAACTCGAGCTACCAACTCGAGGAAGGAATTTTCCATTCTTACATGTACTTGCACATCCCAGGCAGCGACACATGGAGACCTGAGGCCGCAACCCAGCCCTGCTGTTAACCAAAACTGACTCTCAATTTTTATATCTGAAAAAATTCAAAAATTTAGATCAAGAGGCCTCAGCTCTCATCCTCTTTTGACAGCCTTGAATGAAGAATCTAGACTTCTACAGAGACATTTGTTTTGAATAATTTACATGTGAGAAGATAATTGTGGTAATGGTGTTAGAGTGGTTCTCCGCTTTCCAGATGTGAAATAGGCACTTAATTCAAAAGCAACTTTATGGCTGCAACTATATCTCTCAGTTTCCTGTCGGACATCTAATTGCAATGGTCATCTTCTATAAATTGAAAAATGCCTTATGCTTTGCATGTTATTCCTTACTTACTTACAGCAAAAATTCCTTTTTTTGTGTGAGCGGCGCACAGACTATAACAGACATACGTGCTCAGTGAGCGCTCCTCCTCCTCTTACTGCTCTCTGCTATCCTTTCCTAGCCAGCTGGGTGACCTTGGATAAATCACTCCATTACTCTGTGCTTTAGCTTTCCGCTTTGTATATTAATGGATCTGGCTTAGCTCAGAGTTTCCCAAAATGTTCTTGGCAAGATATAGCAATTCCCAAAGGATTTCTATGATCAAGCAAATCGTGGAGAGGTGTATTGAATGTTCCCTACATCTGTACTTACAGAATCATTTCTAATCTAAAGGCCGTGGAGAGTCCTGCGGGACAGAAATCTGCCTTACCTTATTTCACTGAGTTTCTCCCCGGCTCTTTGGTGAGGAATTATTTATCCTTGCCCTACAACTATTAAAAATAACCAAATCATCTTTTCTTTGATACCTTAAAAGTTTCTCTTGTTGCGTGATTCAGTGATATACTGAATGGCATTCTCTAGGTGGATTACAAACCTAGCAAAGTGGGCTTAAAGTCCATTTCTGTAGTTCTTTTTGTTTTGTTTTTGTTTTTGTTTTTATTTTCCGGTACCGGGAATGGAACTCACGACCTTGAGCTTGCCAGGCAGGCGCTGTGCCGCTGAGCTAAATCCTCAACCCCCATTTCTCTGGTTCTTAATTCAGCTTTACAATAGGCATTGTGTGACCTGAGGAAAAATTATAATTTATTAGGGTCTCACTTTCTTCTTCTAAACATCATTCTTCCATAAGAATGCTGAAAATGAAATAAATACATAAAAGTACTTGTAATATATAGCCTCTCATGCTGCAAAAATGAAAGCAAAAAGAAGAGATGGCAACCAGCATAAGAACTTCAGACATCCTCAGTGATTTTTAAAAAAAATATTAGAAAGTTGGAAGTTCCTTTGTGTCTCAAATGAGAAAGTTTAAGGAAGCAAAAAGCCCTCTCCACACTTACACAATACTGGAAGTCATTTCTGCACATCGATACTTTGAAGATTATCCAGCGCATTGGCTCCATACAACAGCTCCACTGTGATGAGTGGTGAGGATTAGGGAGGCCCATAAAGGAAGAAGCACAGCATTTTGCAAAGGCAGCTAGTGGTGTATAAAACACAGCCCTTCTTTCTGAGAGCTGAAGCTAAAGATATCAGAACTGATGGGGCCTCCCTCTGCTCCAGCTACTTCCCTAAGTGGGAAGTAAATCCCACTTATACAATGCTTTGAAAATGGCTGTGCAGGACAGAGAGCCTCCTACAAAAAACCGCTTGTTCTTCTTGTGAGGAGGAAAATATGCTCTTGTTTCACTCCATATGTTCTTGTAGAAAAAGTTCTTTGGGTAAAAACAGAACTACAAACATTACATAACACAAGATAGCATATTGACTGATTAGCACCACTCCTTTTTCCAATAGATCTCTTGAAAGAGTGTTGTGATCCTTAGAGGAGGCACACACCACTGAAGAGAGATCACTCCTGGGGTGGCACTTCAGGCCCCTGCAAGAAATGCTTGCAATAACAGAAGCTCAGATGGGGGCACTTGTCAAATTAACGGATTTCTTTGTGTCCTGGAAAGAAAGTAAGGAACTCAGGGAGGAGTATATTTTCCCTGTGCTCCTATCTCTCTCCTACCTTTAGCTGGGTTTGGAGAGGCAGCCTAACACTGTTCTGTTCCTTCAAGCTGTGTCTCCTCTCCCCTTCCTGTGTGCCTCAGTCCCGATGAGACTAAAGCAATTTAAGAGCTATACCTTAAATTTCTCTTTCTTCCTGCTCAGATCATAGAGGTAGGAATGACTAAACTTTGAGCTCAGTTAAAAAAAATCTCTATCTATAGAATGAATGGATGGATAAGTGGTAAGTTAATACATAGATAAATTAGATAAATCCTACTTTTATTTCTTTGGATTAAACGTTTATAGTATTCCTATGAAACACAACATGCCAAACTACATTGAAGCTTTTCAGAAAAGCAGAAAAAAATATATATATATACAGAATTACACATGAAAAATTACAGATACAAAATTACATATACAAAGTTACATATATATACAGGTCATGTCTCACAACCTCTCACATACATGCTGTAGAACAGAAAAATCCAGTGGTGTAAACATAGGTTGAGCTTAGAACCAAAGAACCAAAAGCTCTAATACTCAGAGGAAAAGATAAGTGCCCCAGGAGAAACAGGTGCAGCAGAGAACACACGCACTCTTTCTCTCCTTTTGCTTTTGTATTCAGGCTGTCAGTGGAATGGGTAATGCCCACCACATTGGTGAGCTGATCTCCTTGACCCAGGATGCCAATTCAGAAACTAATCTCCTGCAAAAAAGAGTTTCACGAACACATGCAGAAATAATTTTAACCAGGTATTTGCGCATCTGTGAGCTCAGTCAAAGTGACATAAGATTAACCATCACACAGAAAATAAACAGATATGAAGGATAGCATGAGCTATTCAATTACACACCTTGATGTAGTACCTCTACCTACATCTGCCTTCCTGTGAATGCAGAACTGACTAGTACACCAATTGTGTTTTTATTATGACTATAAATTATGTTTATCATTTATTTTATGGATGTCTAACAAGATAAACCATTGTCTTTGCATGTTTTCAATATTTTTTTTTTCTTTTTGGTTTTTTTCTGGTACTGGGAATTGAACTCACAACCTTGTGCTTGCCAGGCAGGGGCTGTGCCGCTGAGCTAAATCCCCAGCCCCACAAATGTTACACTTTCATTACACTGCATTTGTATTCTTATGTGTCTTCCGTTTTGCAGTCAGCATTGTGTTAGGAAATAAACCATATTGATATACATATGCATGCTGGATGTTACAGCATGCTGGTCGGATTCTCATTTCAAAGTCTCAGACCTTAGCTACTTGTTCCTTCCACCAGTGGGTTGTGGTAGCTGCCCACTGCTTTCTACTGAACCCTCTCTGGGCATTTGTTTTCCAGGAATTGCTCAGCTAGTGAGAACTTCTTCCCACAAGTTCCACCACTTTAAGAGCAACTACCCAGTGACTGAAGGATGAAGGTACAAGGGATTGACTCACTTGCTGGGACTTTAGATGACTTTTGAAATCTATCCTCATTTCTGAGATTCACATAGGTTCAACGGAAGTCTTTGTTCTGATTGCATGTTAGTAGAACACCTCTGTCTACACAGTCCTGCTTTATTTATTCCTTCACGGATGGTGCACCCTAGAGTCAGTCTATTTTCTGGACAACCTGACTTTAGACAGTGCTCGTCTAAAGTTTTCTTTTCCACTGCTGTATAGTGCTTTATTATACCACAGTGCTACAGTTTATCCATTTAACTGTTGATGGGAACCTAGATTGTCTCAAGATTTTTAAAAAAGAAAGAATATTGAATATCTTTATACATATCTCTGTGTGCATATGTGAGCCTGGTTTGCTTGGAGTATAGTTTCCCTAGAAATAAAATTGCTGTGCTATAGGGATTGTGTCCCTCCCTTATAGCTTCTCAGCCAGAAGCCACTTTGCTTGCTGTGTCTGATGAGCAAGAATCCCTCCGTCTTTACCTAACTGTTCAGAGGTTTTCATTTTCTATAAAGTTTCTAACATAATTGAATTTTGCCTTCAATACCAAACAAATCATTGTGTTTATCTAAATGCTATCTCCATTAATAGGACTTTTGGGGATCTAATTCATACACTCCTGTTCTTTCTGTGTTCCAGCACCCTTAATATCCTGTTATATTGTACTGTGGGTCCTGGTACCCTAAGCAATGACAGTGCTGGTAAGAGTCTTTGTTCTGTGTAACAAACTGAATTCTATTTAGTAATCCTTATCTTTAATTTATTAATATCCGCCAGTTCAGAATACAGTTTATTAAAACAATTTGAACTCTATAATAGGCTATACTTCAAAAGGACACATATGTTAGCTGACACATATTTAAGCATTGCTGAACTGTATGTCTCAGAGCTGACATTTTTACTGGTGTTTCTTCCATTACAAACAGCCAATTTTGTCAGTCATCCCAGTAACTGAAGTGGGATTTCACAGAGTGAAATTTTGGAATAATTTCACGGAGTGTTGCAGTGAGTTTTGTTCTACATTTACATTCATATGTATTCATTTTATCTCTTTTCAAATAAGAACTTATATTTCCTAGCACTTGCCTGAAATTTAATGAAATGTAAGTTTAGGAAACCATTCCCTTTATATGTGACTTCAGTGAAACACGGGGTTTGGAAACCACCCTCGCTCCATCCTGGGTGAGACGGGGTGTAGGCTGGGTCTCTGGCTTCCTGACACCCTGTCCATTTCTAGTTTCCTCACTGCCACTTTTCTGACTGTTTTGTCCATGGAAATGTTACAGAAGGGCTGTAATCTTGGGGTGACACCATTTTCCTCCAATCCTGTGGAGTCTGAGGCCAAGGCTGTCTAGCTCCACTTCTGCTAGGCTCATAACTGCCTGGTGTCTCTCTGCTCCACAGTCTGTGATTTACCTAATGAGAGAAAGGCTTGCAGGAAGACACAGCTTTTAGTACTTTATGCATAAAAACAAAATTTGGAAAAATCTATTTGTAATTCTCATTAATTCATAAGATGGAAATACTCACATAGTATTTTATATATGTATATAGTATTTTTCAAGAAAAAATAACCATATATATCGAGTATGAAGCAAGAAAAAAATACCAAAATAAACTTGAACAATGTATGATCAGAAAACAGAACACAAAAACACACCAATTCTCTTGAATGATGCAGCCATGTCTGCTATGCTGACTTCCAAATCATGCTTTGAGCTTTTGATATTGAATGCTGTACTGGACAGAGTTTAAACTGCAGACAGAAATAAATTGAGCTTAATCCCAGTGTCACCCAGGGATGAGCTATGTGACCCTACAGGAGTTACCTCTGCTTTCTAATTCTTGGATTTTTTTATTTTTTTACTGAAAAAGAGAAAAATGTAATATTTAGTTAAAATATATAGATATGATTAATGCCAATTATAATATATATACTTATATTAATTTATATATAAATTATATAATATATAATTATAATAAATATATATAATACTAGTTATAATAAAATAATTTAGCCCAATAACTAGCTTGTAAAAGTGATAGATAAAATATATGTTTAAAACTAAATGAGAAATACAAATTAAAACACTAGGCTTCTATCTTATCCCCGAAAGAATGGCCATCAACAAGACATCAAATAATAACAAATACTAGTGAGACTAAAGGGGAAAAGGAACTCTTTCATGTTGTTGGTGAGGATATAAGCTAGAACAACCACTATGGAAATAAATAGGAAGATTCTTCAAAGAATTAAAACTAGAAATCCCATTTGACCCAGGTATTCCCTTTTTGGTATTTTCCTGAAAGAATTAAAGACATTATATTATACTGATACCTGAATACCATGTTTACAGCAGCACAATTCATAATAGCTAAATATTGGAAGCAGTGTATATGTCCATCAATAATGAATGGATAAAGAAAATATGGCGCGTATACACAATGGAGTACTACTCTGCCTTGGAGAGAAGTAACTTCTGTGACTGGTAGGAAAGAGAATGCATCATGGGACAATGACATTAAGTGAAACAAATCAGTTACATAAGGCTAAATATAATGTGGTTTCTCTTATGTGAACAATCCAAAATATAAAGAGGAAAATAAAAGGTAACAGGAAGTAGGGAGATAGATCTTTCTCAAATGGGAAGGAGATCAGAAAATGAAGGGATTAAGAGGAAGGGGAGGGAAGCAGATGACAGAGGATCTAAGATATGCACATGTACCAACTCCCCACAAGGAATGTACTCACTATGTACTGCAAACATGTACTAAAAAGAAAAGTAACAGTAGATTTCTAACTTTTAAAAAAGGATTAATCAGTTGAATACAATTACTTCCATTCCTTTTAGCAAAATGCTAATTTTGCCCTGGAAACTCAAATGGAGCCGGTATTTCTCATCTTTAGCTCCTATCCCACACCAGACCATGTTTATGGCAAGAACTATTTCTCTTCCTCAGGAAATAGACTCAGCTGACAGAAAGAAAGATGCCTTCCATGTAAGCCAGAAGCACCAAATGTGCAGAGCCTCTGGGCGCACTAACAAATTACCTCACGTAGTTGTTGACAGAAGCCAAACCTTGACTAAACAGCACTCAGGGCCATATCCACTTCACTCTCTCAGTGTGCCTACCTTTCTGGAATCAAAGCCTGCGCTTGGTTCTCCATCTCACTGATGCAGAGCCTCCACAGTGCTCCCCAGAAACATTTGTCTTCCCGTGTGCCTTCCTGCTAATGTGTCTACCTGAGACAGAGTTAGGGGCTTTCAACGTTGCCCTGTCTCCTTTCCTGCTGTTGCTTTTTCACGCCATTCCTCTTGCTACATCCTTCCTTGCCTTCACAATTGCTCTCTGGGCTCATTATGTGGCTTAGAGTCCAGCAGAAATCAAGAAAACTCAATGTGGATGTAACTTCTGCCAAGAAAAATCATTAGACTGGCTGGAGTGGCAAGTATTCAATTTGCTCACATTTGGGGATGAAATACTCATTTTGCACCTTGACTGCCCCTGCTGTGATTCTGAGACATAATTTGCAGCCCAGAGGTGGTAAATGCCATTTGCAGAAGTCTGCGAGATCCGCAGACTGCTCTCCTGCTCAAGATCCTTGACCTGGTGCTCAGTTCCAAGGGGACTGAAAGCCCAGGGTATTTGTCCGCATGTGCTGCACAGATAGGGTCTTCACCTCCTGAGAATTCCCCTTCTGTTCCCTGCCAGAATGTCTCACTCATTAGAAGGAAAGGGCTGCTACAGGGTCCGGTCACTTTCTTTTCTGAATATTGTACCTCTTCAGGCACATTGCCTAGTTAATCTTTCTTTAATGAGTCCCAGACTTGGGGTCAAAGTACCTTGCATTTGGGATCCAAAATGTCTCCCATATCTTCATTGTGTTGACAGTTGATTGCTGCAGGATGGGACTGGAGGAACTTAATTGATTCTGAGAGAGCTGATTTTTATCAAGTGGATAAATCCCCTGATAAACTTGAGAGGTTTTGTGAGAGCCCAAGCCTAATTCAGTGTGGCAGTGTGGGGGCATGCCTTTGAGAGATATATCAGTGTTATAGTTTGGGGGATATTTTGCAAGGGGAACAATATAATACAGGGTAAATTTTATAAGATTATTTATAACAGTCACCCAGAGAATGATATACAAAACAGTGCAGGAAATCTGTCTACACACTAAGCTCAAGGAAACTAGCCGAGGGCCTGGATCCCATGGAAATGTCCTGCATGAGTCCAGCTGAAGGCCTAGAGCCCATGACAATGCTTCCCACAAGTCCAACTGGACAACTAAAGCCCATGACAATGTCTCATGAGGGCCTGTGTCACGGATCTGTGCTGGGAGGGCCCAAAGGTCAGTGGAGGAATCTAGGAAGTCTGTGCCAGCGGGAAGAAGGATCTGCGCTAGCAGGCTGAGAGAACTGCACTGGAGCCAGGAAGCGATGTGCAAAGTAAGAACCAGAGCTTCCCCAAAAGGTACCACAGCCATGCTCAGCAACAGTGAGGTTCCAAGCTCCTCTTATGGTGAAGACAGTTGAGTTCCCATCAGGAAAGCCAGCGCAACAAGCTTCTCCAGGAGACTGGCAGTGCACCATCTTCCCCTCTGGAGACAGAAAGCAATACTCAAAGTGAGGACCAGAGCTCCCCAAAGTGAACCAAAGATATTCTCAGTGCCAACAAGGTCGTGAGCTCCTAGGAGGATGAAACAGCCAAGTTCATCAGGAAAGCCAGCAAGACGAGCTCCTACAACAGAACCAACAGCTCCTTATAGCTTCTACCAGCTCCCAACAGCCTTTCTCAGTTCCCAACAGCCTGACTTCTCCAGTTCTGCCTCTTATGCTGCTGACAACAGTCCCCAGGTGGGCCTCCCACACCCAGCACCATGCTTACTCAGTTCAGCTGGGGGTTATAAGTTGACCACCAGTGGTCAATCCAGTACAATCAGGTTCTTGGTCTTTTTTCTCATGTCTTTCCCTCCCTTTTTGTGTCCAGTCTGCCAAATGTGAGCAGCTTTTCTCTGGCATACTTTCTGCAGTGAAGGTTGTGTCATTTTCTCTGAGCTCCTATTCTCTTGCCTTTGAAACACAGATAAGCACCTACCCACACATTAGTTGGAAATCATAAATTATATATATATAAATACCTCTTCTATAGTAGTTGTTTTACAAGAATTAGCTTGTGGGAATATGTCACTCTTTCACTCAAGAGCCTATAGTATGGATCCTTGTTCAGTAAAATTCCTTTGTTTTTCCCACTGATATCTACAGTCCCGGTTGCACTCCATGTTCTTGGATCCAGGTTTCCCTAGTATGCGAATCATTCTCCAGCACAGGTCACCCTCTCCGTTCTTGTCTCTTCCCCTTCTTTACCTTGTCTGACCTGCTCCTTCTGGGGTTTACCATCCCATGAGTTCCTTGACAATGAATTTGTCAAGGTGACAGGACCCAATCACTTCTGAAGCTGGACAAAGTTCTCCAAATTAATAATAACTTCACCTTTATTCATCTATTTATTCAGTAAATAATTCCCAGAACTCTGTCAGAAACAAGTGTGGGAGTTCAGCAGTAAGTAGGGCATACATAGTTGTTGCTTTCAAGTAGCATGTAATCTTAGAGAAGGAAATAGGAAAATGGATTGAGATAAAGTTGCTCACCTGGAGAGCAGGCACAAGCTGCCCTCTCCACCTGTTCCTGAGTGGCAAAGCCTCTTCACAGCGTCTAAGGTGGAAACCAGACATAGGTTGGTCTGTAACCTGCTTACAACATTCACCATTCTCCACCCTCTTCAAGACCGTGCCAACTTCCTGATGGCTGAAGTAGAAAGAGGAAAAATGTATGGGCTGAATCCACTAAGGGTATGTGGAGGTGTCTTATACAGGAAAAGAAAAACAGATAGGCTCACACCTGCCCAGTGTCAGGGCATTTTCTTCTCCTTTTGTTGGTGGGGGGAAGAATGGTTAGGAGAGGAACCCCTTGGACCTAGTTGATGAGGGCTGCAGAGGGACAGGATCATCCAGAAAGTCTGCATAGTAGAGTCATCTGGAGCAGCTCTTCATCCCAAGGTTGCTGCAGACAAGGCACCTACAATCCTCCCTTGCTATAGTGCGGCTTCCCTGCATTGCGAGTTTTTAAAAAAATGTACCTAATTCTGTATTGCAGAATTTTCGCTATATCACCTGATTTTGTGGTATACAGGTATTTATATAATATTTATGATTGTAATTATTTTTGCATAAAAATTTTAAAGCAATATAAAATATACAAAATGTTAATTCAAACATATTAAAATATATTAAATGAAAACAAAATACTATACAGTATGTATTTCATCAGCAGATGATTAATGTACTGTACACAATGGAAATACAGTAAGCCACTACTGCCAGCCAGAGCCCAGCAGAGCCACCTGGCCACGTGAGTGTACCTGCATTGTGTGGGCACTGGTCATAGGCGAGGAAGGCCAGGCACGGCCCAGGGCCCCCGCCTGCGATAGGAGCAGGCCTCGGTGAGTCAAGTGTTGTGGGCTGAGCTCTGGGCTTGGCTGGGTCCCATGCACCTGGCTACCCGGCCCTCTCCAGCCCTCCATCCACACCTGCCGGGGTCCTCCACTTCTGCCCTTGGAGCTGAGATGCACGTCACCTGGGCATCTCTAGGGGCCACCCCAGCTGGAAACCCAGGCTTTGGGAATAAGGATCTCCCCAGGAAGGAGTGTGGGAAGGGTTTGTAAAGCCTTAAAATATCTATAAACAATAAAATAAATATAATGTCGCTATTTTGCAGATTTTCACCTATCACAGGAGAATGTAATTCCTACGATAGGTGAGGAGTTGCTTACTGTAGCTCCCTGAGCAGTCACTGGGTACCTGCGGTAGACCCAGGCTGCAGGGCACATGGGCCCGCTGTGACAGAAAAGTAAAAAGAACATCTTCAGAAGCACTGGGAGTTTCTTGTCTATCTTGGATAAAAGACTGATTTGATCAATCATTTATTTAAACTTAAATTGAAGAGGGTAAAATTATGAATGCCTATTGCTGACCAGGAGTAATGCTAAGCTCTCATAAACTACAATCTTCATGGACACTAGCAAAGGTCGGAATTCAGTAATCATGAAAAAAATAAAACTCAGTTTGATCACCTTACTGTCCTTCTGATGAGGATGCTCACTGCCATCCTACCCTTTATCCTTGAGAAAGACAGGAGGAAAACATACCACTCTAACCTCTTTTAGTAACTGTGCCTAAATCTATAATTCATTAATTCAAATTATGGTTCTCAAGGACATGTAGAACAAATACCTGTACTCTCATTCCATGGATGGGGAACCTCACACCTCCTGAATGTTGGTTAATGAGGGACGTCACTTCCCACTAAGAGAAGAAAATACTAGGTCTTCACTTTCCCAACTTTTCTTGTAACTGGGATACAGCAGTCTGACCTAAACTCTGACAATTTTGCCCACACTCTCTTTTGATCATAAAAGTAGTGAAACAATAAAAGAAAAACAGGAGAATATTATGGTGACCATTTTGACAAAGGCTGCAGCACAAAACTCATAGCGAGGGTCCAGAAGCAGTAGCAGTGACAGTGGCAGGAGGGCAACTCACTGTTAAGTACATGGCTATTTTCTTTCCTTTAGTTTTTTGACTGTGGTTAAAGCATGATTTTTTAATCTTTTAAGAACTGTGGTAAATTACTCAATTTACTTTAGTGAATTTATTTTCTGCTCAAGTCACACAGATATAGTGTCCATTAATTGCCACAGAAAAATCTGACAAACACAATACCTTTAAGTAGACCACTGTCTCAAGAAAAGGACATGCAAGGTAAATAGGAAATTACAACGCAGTGTTACTACAGGATTTACTAAAAGCTATTTAGCAGTGTTCTGTATTTCCTGCCTATGCTAGGTCCTAAGAAATGTACTAGTTTACAAGTTATTTTCCAACAATATTTTTGGGAAGCTGTCGTTCTGTGGAAAAAGCATTGTTAACAAGAAATATGATTTACTTCTAATTTCAAACCTTTGCTTCAAAAGATGCTTTCCTTTTCCTAGAGGTGAAAACTTCAGTGGCAAACAAATATAAATTTATATAAATTTATTTTTCATCACAGAATCTCTGCACTATGCGAGACTACAAAAATCATCCAGTGTAAGTCTAAATCCAATTTTTGAATTTCCTTTGCTCCCTGTGATGCCCACAGAGCCAAAAAGCCATTTGGATTTAAATGTTTCCAGTAAGGAGAAACTTACAAATCTATGAAGGAAACTCTGCTATTGTTGAACAACCCGAGGTTTAGACAGTTAGTTCTCATATGAACCAAAGATATGTTTGTATCCACTGTGTTCATGAAGAATAAATCTATTCCTTTTCACTCAGTTTGAATTTACAGTGTTTTATTTGTTATTTTTCCACATCTTTTCTTTCAGTCCATTTGAATATAGTAGTACAATGTGGAGCTTAATAAATAATGGCTGTGCTTGTTTACTGTTAGAATGAAGACAAGTCTAGAAAACCAGTGCTCCTACTTTAGTAATACAAATCCTGGAAAACGTAAAACAAAGAAGACCTTTCTATAAAGCCACTGAAGAACTTCTGACACAGAGAAACTCAAATTTCCATCTATTCCCTGGCAAGTAAGCATCAGTGACTGCTTTTATGCTTGGAATGGATTTTGGGGGCATGGACACATGGAGAAGTATGCCTACAACTTGTCTTCATGGAGACAAAGATAAATTGGACAATTTTTAATGACATTTTGTGTTGGTAAAGATAAGACTAGTGAAGATCCTCAAACATACATGTATTTCACCTCCTAGTTATCCAGTACCTAGATTTCAAAGTCCTGCTAGAGGGAAGAATGAAGTTCACCCTAAAAACTTTCAACAACAGAAATGAGCTGAAACCACCTAAAGTTTTATGTAGCCCCATTCATATCTGCACTTGAATGGAACTAGATAATAAGCTCTTTCCGCAGCAACCTAAATGAGGATAGATCATGCAGTCTGTGGAAAAGCAATGTGAGTATAATGGACTCTGGCCTTTTGTAGACATGTTTTATAACAATCTCTTCCTTATATTACAAGCAATGAAGCATGAAAACAAGTCAATGAAAAGAGATTTTTGTTAAAAAGAGAATTCGGTGCAAATATACAACCTATATACTAAAATAAGCAAGCAATGACTTCATATAAATTACACATGTGTTAAAATATTTGAAGCAAAAGGTAAATATGGTTGAACATTTAAGGGATTAAACCAGAATAAAAAGAGAAAACTCTCAAAAGGAAACAAATAGGGATTATGGAATTTAAAAATACAATTTTCTGAAACTAAAAATTCATTACAAAGGTTTAGCAACAGAATTACTCAGAAGTCAAACAGTAGTTGAAATTTCATATAGATCAATCAAAATAATCTAAACTAAAAATCAGAGATAAAACTGAAATGAAACAAAACAGACGGTTAGATAGCTGTAGGGCCAAATCAAATGATTTAGTTTCATGATTTTGAGTTGCACATGGAGATATTTTGAAGATATAATGATGGACAAAACATACAAAAGTAGAGAATGAGATTTATGTTATCCAAAGATAACATAAAACAGCAAGATAAACACAAAGGTTACAGCAAGGTAAATAGGACATGAAGAAAACAATAATAGTGCCATATAAAAATAGACACATCATATTTTAGAGAACAAAAATAAGAATGATGCTGAATATTTTCTCAGAATCAAAAGAAAATGAAATGGCTTCTTTATCGTCATTAGAAAACCTGACAGCCCAGAATTCTGTAAGCTATATGGGAAAAAAATGAATCTGAAATAAAAATAACTTCATAAAAATGATAACCTACAGAGTTAGATTTCATTAGATCTTAAAGAAGTGCAAAAAATTCTTTTGGCTAAGTAAAAATAATTCCAGATGGAAGTCAAATATCTGTGAATGAAGAAAGAGACTCAAGTGACTGACATATGGAAAATACTATTTTCAAAATTTATGCCAGAGAATTAATGGGAAAATACCAAAGTTTCAAAGCACTGATGAGTTCAGAACACACTAAGAAAAAAGGAAGAATGTCGATTTCTCCATATTCTCATTCATACTCATTTTTGGGTGTGTGGGTGATAATAACCACCCCAACAAGTGCGGGTGATAACTCACTGTGGCTTTGATTTGCATTTCCCTGATGTTTCCTCTGTTAGTGACTGTGCAAAATGGAGCAGCCTCGGCAGGGGGAAATATGCTGAAGTTTTCTCATAAAATTGAAAATTGCACTGCCGTGTTAGCCACTAATTTCATTTTTGAGTGTTCATCCTAAATAATTGAAGTAAAAAACTAAGCTATCGTAGGACTTTCTGTGGGGTATAGTAGACATATAAAGAATTGCATATGCTTGCATGTGCTTGCTGAATTTGGACTTCGTGATGATTTATATCTAGATGTTTCCCTTAAAGCTCATGTGCTCACATTTAGGACTTTTCAGAGGTGATTTGATTATGGGTTGTGATACTCATCATTGGATTAGTCCGTGGATGATATTATAGCTAAATGTGATTTGGGATGTGAAGCCTGGTCAGAGAAGGTGGGTAGCTGGGGTGTGGCCTGGAAGGCTCCATCTCCCTCCCACTTCCCTTACACTTTCTGTCTCTATGTCTGTCTGACTGTCTGTGTCTCTGCCTATCCGTCTGTCTGTCTCTCTCCTTCTTGCTGCCATGCCATGAGATGCTTCTCCTCTGCCATGCCCCTCCGCCATTAGAGCCAGCTGACCATGGACTGAAACCTCTACAAACCATGAGCAAAATAAATCTCTCTTTCTTTACTTTGTAGGTGTCATGTAATGTATCTCAGCAACAAGAAAATACCTAAGACAGACAAATGACAATCTGTGATACTAGCACCAAAATATGGTAATAGACATACACAAAGTAACTAAATTTATGCTGCTTCAGTGAAACACACATTAATTCCTATTTATCTTCTGCCTGGATAACTTCATTTGCATCCTACCTTGTCTCCATAGCACTCCTGTTGCTTCCAGATTAATAAATTCATTAAAAATTTAGAATTAATTAAATCCAGTCAACCATTTATTGTTTATTTCATGATAACAACAAGCTATTGGTCACCCACTAGTATTAACTGTATGACTTGATAAATTCGCATGGTACAGTGCAATCTTGTGTTAAATGCTTAATATTAACCATGATTTACTTGGCAATATAATAGTGTATTGTGATTATTATAAAAATAAGTAGGAATAATAGATGGCAACAGGAGTCAATAAACTCCCAGCTTGATATAGAGAGAGTGCTTGGCAAAAGTCAGTTTCTACCATGCCATTTTCTTCTTGTTTTCTTTTTCTTTCTTATACAAATTGTACAAATTTTCTCTTTCTGATGGATTGCCTTGCAGACAACTTGTATAATATGGATAATTACTGAAATTTAATTTCGTGTCTGGAAGGTGAGAATAGTGATAAAAATGTTTCTCTCAGAAAGTTGTCATGCATAATGTGAGAGGATATAAAAATTAACAATTTAGCACACTATAACACTCTATAATTTATCCTACTATCCTGACTTTACTCTATCTAAGCATGCCCAGAAAAAGTCAAAATGAAACCCAAAACAAGCAAACATTGCTCAGATAATTGGGTTAACTGGCAATGACTCCCATAAATTCTTCATTTTTAAAATTCTATCCATCACAACAAAACAAGGGTAAAGAAAACTACATTCTGTCTTTTCTTACATGGTGCAGTTGAGAACTTTTTAGCTGTAAGACCAATCTCTTTTCTCTTGGAAATATGTTAACCATTTCCTTACCTTGACAACATACCACAGTGACATATGTATGAATGTCTGTGCTGTAGCTCTTATATGTAAGGGTGTAAAGTGCAATGATCAGTCCCTTTTGGGTTCAAATCCTAGTTCCTTTTCTCACAAGCTTCTGTGTTTGGGGCAAGTAATTTCATTGATATATGTCTCAATTTTCTCATAAGAAAAATGCGGGTCTTAGTGGTGCCTATTCCAGAGGGCTAAATGTAAAGATTAAATGAGTTAAACCATGTGATTATTTGTTGTTATTGTTGTTGTCCATAAATTTATTTTTAAGAGAAAAGAACAAAACAAAATAACAAAAACAAAGTAAAACTCAAAACAACACAAAAGCTATACAAATGATACAGAATTTGAAAACTATATGATTCTTTGGAACAGTACCTTACATGGAATATTTAGTAAATGATAAGGCACTCATAGCATTATTGACAATAAGCTTGAGGTTTTTCCTTTAGAACGGCAGCAGTTAATGAGCTCCAGAGTTTTCATTTTGGCACATGACCTACAATTACAGGTCCTGCAGCTCCAATAGTACTTCATCCTCCTTCATCTGCTCCCTCCATTCCAGCAATAGCTCCTTTAGTTCTGTGAATTTCACTCTAGCCCCTGAATGTCCCCCTCTCTCCTGATTTAATATGGATCAATGGGCAAAACTGGTAGTAGTTTTGAAAGGAAGAAGAAACAAACTGCATATTAATAATTGAAAATCTAGTGGCTTTGATTAATTCCTGCACTCAAGGATAAAGTTGTACATCTTTCACCGCTATACAAGTACATCTAAGAAGCCAATTAAAATGCAATACAATTATCTGGAGCTGTAAATGGCTATTATGTTATTTCCATGTCCTGATCCAAACCTCTAAAGTTATTTTAAAATCCTCTAAATGATATACAAGAGGAATTTCAAGTTAACTTTCCATCTACAGGGTTTATGAGTGCTACAAATTCCTCAATTCTAGCAGGATGAGTTAGTATCTTTGGTGGCTTCTCCTTGTGAATCCAGAGGGTTGTGCTCTACTCTCTGCAGAGTGGTGTGGGTCCTGGATTTCTACCTCTGCCGTGTCCCACTGAGATGCTGTTTTTCAGGCTATTGTCTGTTCATGGGACTTTGCTCAGGCCCTCTATCTAAGCATGCCCAGGAAAAGGAAAAAAAAAACAAAAAACAAAAAACAAACCCTAAAACAGACAAACAAGCAACCCTGTGCCTATGTCATCTTGTCTCTTATTTTCTAGAAGCAAAAGCTTCATTGGTTAAATTCTTGCAGTTTTTAAAAGATAATTTCTTTATTGGCCCTTACCTCTTTTATCAACTTGAGAGTTAATTTAGATATCAGTACTTTGGTATAAGTCATTTAAGCCAGAATTCTATCTGTTGATGAAAAGTAGCTTTGGTATTTAGATAGATGAGTTTGGTTTACTGTCCCTAACTTAAAATAGTGACAGATTATGGTAGCCAATCCTCTAAAAATAGCTGCATTGTATATTATGTCCACAAGCTTTCAGTGTGGTTAAGATCCTCAAAGTCCCTATGATGTATGTTGCACCATCACTCAAAGGGAAGGGGCTTTGGATTGTTGGCATTGGAAAGGATACTCAGTGGAAATGTTGAATTTTGAAGTTTTTATTTATCAGTGCATGTTTGTATTAGATAAGGATTACATTCTTTGTGGAGACTTGTTACTTTCATTCCCTTCTTCCTGTTTTCCATCTCCATCCTTCTGTCTCTTGATTCCTTCTCCATTGGAAAAAGATTTATCTCCCTATTCCCTAGTATCTGCTTTAGCTTTGTGAAAAGCTGGAAAGTAGATGGAAAAGAGCATTTCATTTCCATACAGCTAAAGAGAAATAAGAGTGTGAGAAGTTTTCAATATGTACAGAATAAAACTATCATCTGTCTATCTATCTGTATCTATCTATCTATATTTATCTCTCTATCATCTATCATCTATCAAGACTTTATTCATAGTAGGCAAGTGTCGTGTATCACTGAAGAACACTCCCAGCTCAAAATCTTCAGAAATTTCTTTGAAGATTTCAGACTCACAAAACTGTACTTTTTCCTCCTTTTAAGATGTCAGGTAGCTTGCATGTTTCTTCCAAGTGAGGAGCAAGTAGTTTCTTACTTTAAAGGTGGAATAAGAAAAGGGAATCAGAATCAGATAATACTTTTAATACTTTCCTTAGTTTAAAAAGATTCTTGGAATAATAAAAAACTAATTTTGAGATTTGGGGAATAATTAAATGACTTATATCTTGTATGCCCTGATGGAAATAATTTTTTTATTTTAAAGAGAGGAAAAAAACAATAACAAAGATACAGAATTTCAAAACAAGACGATAGGAAATTAACAATGGCTATTATTTGCATATTGTTATCCTCAAAATAGTTGCCAGATACAGGCATGCAAAATTGATCAAACAATATAAGCACTGACTGCTCCTTTCAATGAACTAATAGAAATTAATAGTATGATTATCTCAGCTATCTTGTGTGTACATGCATATATTTTTCACCTTCCTTCTTTTCTCCTTTCCCCCATCCCAGTTCTTTCTTTTTGAGAGGTTTCTTTCCCTTTGACTGTATCTGTTGTACTTTTCAGATCTTTTTTACAGTGTTTCTTCCATTTATTTTATCTTTATTTGTTAATTTTCAAATGTATTAACAAATATTTTACGTACTTGCTCTCACTGAAAACATTGCCTAAGGCTCTAGGAAACAGCATTAAATAATTTATTCTGTCTCTCTACTTCATACAATAGAGTGATAAGTATAAACAACTGACAAAGAAAACACTGAAAAGTTATTACCTGCTGTAGCATGTGTTAAAATGGAAATTCAAAAAATACTATAACAAAAATATTCTTGAGAATACAGATGCAGCAAATTCCATCCCAGGGGAACAGAGTCTCACACCGCCGAATGGCACAGCTCTGAAAGAGATCATCCCATTCATGAGACTGGGAAAGTAACGTGAGTCTGGGTGAAGGGACGGTGGCTGCTGAGTAGAAGTGAGTGAAGGAACTGCCGAAAGGGGACATGCAGAGTACTGAACTTAGTCCGTGATGTCCCTGATCATACCAGCAAGTAAAATCAAGTAAAAGTGTGTTTTTCTGATCAAACAAAAATTGTTACTTTTGCTTCTGTTATTTAAATAACATTCCAAAATTGTGCTTTCCAGTGTCATGTGGATTTTGAAATTTTGTGCTAAGTTCCTCAACGTCTCGAACTCTGACATCTCCAGGAATATGCCCGCATTTTTCAGTCTTTCTTCCCATAACCTCCATTATGACCAATTATCTAGCATGACCTCCCATTCTTATTTATATATTTCTATGGTATTACCAGTTATCTAGCATGACCTCCCTTTCATAGTTATATCTCTATGAGGCATCACGACATGCTGTTGAATTGTTTTATCGGTCATCTAATATGAGTCAAAAATTGCCTTATTCATTTAGAAGAGAGAGAGAAACTGGAACAGTCCCTGCCCTTTAGGAGCACCATTGTGACTTGGAATAGCCTATCTTAAATGTAATTTTAACTTTCTGCTATGTGTGTGTGTTTTTTCTATCTGCCTATGAATTCTGTGTGTCTGAATCATCATCCCTAATAGCAGGGACTTTGCATTCACTGAATATACTGGTAGCCTGTTGTGTAAATTATGCTTTAACGGACATAATGAGATGGACCTGTCACATGACAGTGTTCAGATTTCTTTTCCAAGAGATTGTTCAAGGGTGCTGATTGTGCATCTTATATTCATGGAGTGCTTGATTCTTGTAGCTCATATCTATAGCACAGTTACCTACCAGATTCATCACCACTCTCTCCTTTCTTGTGTTTCACCCTCCAGGTCCTTCGTGCCAGTGTAGAGAAGGATTATGCTTGTGGATCTCTTCTATGTTTACCATTAACTTCCCACATCGTCTTCTTCTCTGTGAGCGTCTGATGATTCACCAGAATATTCCTCAAAACACCTTTTTAATTTTTATGCTTATTTTCATCTTGTTTTCTAAGAATCATTAAAAATTGTCCCGAGGTTTGATTCAATGTTCCATAATGACTGGAGAGACATAACTTTCCTAGATTTTCTGGTAATAATTCCTTGAATTTTTTATTATTTTATAAAAATGGTATCTCTGTCAAGGGAACACACAATCTATTAGAATAAAAATGAAGGTATGCACATATATACAGATGCAAACATCCTTAGGGATCTTTCTAAAACTCACTAATTTTATGGAGAAACACCCTGAGACTCAAAGAGAGTTAATTTCTCCAGGATAGTTGCAGAAATTTATTGGCAGATTTGAATGAGTCCTGAGATCTTTTTGTGGCAGCATGCAATGTGCTTTATATAGGACACCATCATGAAACATGATCAAGAATTACATTTCTTTGTCCCTTTTAGATTTTATATGTAGGTCTATTATTTAACCACAGTTTTGTGTTAATCTACAGTACAACCAATGGAAGGCTATTCATCTGTCTTGGAATATTCATTTTTAAAATAAAGAAGTTGACTAGATTATGTGCAAGGAGTTTTATTTACCCCTAAGTATGTCACTGAGTATTTGAATTTAATATTTACAACCAGTAAATATTATTTACCTGTCCCTTATAGAGCTAATTATCATTCATACATCATCTGTCTTTCTTTTTACAAAGCCCTATATAGTAGGAATCATTAAAAGCCCATTTTACTGAGGAAGAAATAAGGAATACAAGGAATTTGGCCAAGAATTAACTCATTCCAGTAAGCAGCATGACCTTGAACAAATTTTGAATTTGGCTGCATGGTTGCTCAATCTGAGAATACACAGACAGAAAAAAAGAGAGCATGTTGTGTTTAGTGTTTTCAATAGGACATACTCTGTGTGAGGAAATTTCACCTCTTCTCAGTCAACCCTTGGTACTTGAGATGTGTAGATGTACATGATCAATATCATGTAGATGAGGTGGGGAAAGGAGAGGAAAGAATTCTCCAAATATTTCCTTCCCAAAGAAGAAAAGAAAAGATTGGAACCTATGCCCTTAGAGGAGTCCTATTCAAACCTGGGTGACAGCAAAGGGAGTTAACTGGTGGAGACAACTACAAAGCAAGCCTAAGCAGGATTTAGATTAACCAATTGGCTTTTTATGTTTACTTGTGAGTCTGTCCAAAACCTCAGCCACTTGTCTGGAAATAGACAGTGGACTCATAGTAAGTAAACCTCTGAGTCACTGATCCCTACTGAGGCCTGTAGTGGTAGATGAAGCCAGAAAGCCTCAAAGGACAAAAAGATTACAACCAAGGACACCTGGACCCAGACTCAACTAGATAAAGACTGTAGCCTCAGGCATCTTACTCCTGGGTTGATTAAATTCATACCTTACCTGGAGGAGTCCTGGAGTGGTTCTGCCTTACTTGAGCACTCCCTTCTCTTCTTCTGTTAACCAAATAAATATGGGAGACCAAGAGAAGGTCCTGGTCTTAGCCCTGAGAGAATCCAGATTCTGTGAGAGGGCTTTGATCCTCCTGGAGCCCTGAAATCATTCCATTTGCCTCTTTCATTTAACCTTCACTGCATACTCATTTGAGAGATCGTGGACCTGATCAACCCACAGTGACTAAGGGATATTATTTACTTGATAGTTTGCCACACAGGGTTTACTATGGAAGGAACAAGTGTACAGTTCTATCGGGGATACCGGCAGTGGACCCCAATCTCCTACAAGGTGTTACAGCACACGGTGAAAGAAAGAGTAAGAGACAGAGGGCAATACAACAGGGACCTGGCATGGCCTGCTGTTCAAGGGGAACAAAAGGCCACGAGACAGCCAGAAACTTGGTGTATATTGACCCTACTCCCCTTGAGGAAAACGGTGAGGGAATTATGGCTGGATGTGCTACACAAGTGGCTAGCAGGCAAGGCTTGTAAAAGAGGGAACAAAGCATCTTGCAAGGATGAGACAAGGGGCAATAGGGAAACTGTAACTTGCCCAGGTGAAATGTTCACTACTGCTACTACGTTGAAGATCCTTGTCATCCTTAGCAGATCTAACCTTGGCCTGTGAGAGCCACAGCCTCAATAGCTGTAAGGCTTCAGCTGTGACCTGAAGAAATCAGGGCACTTCCTCGTTCCAGGGGAGATTCCTCTTTCCAATCTGGCTCAAAGAGCAGACAAGGATGGCCTCCAGCATCCTCTCCACTCGATTTATAACTTGTGGTCCCCAGTAGAGTGCAGGGAAAACAGAGGAGAGAGAGGAGGGAACCATGAATTCTGCCTGGAAGTGAGTGAGCTGTAGGAAAGGATTGGCTGTTAAAGAGAGACTGAACATGCTTTGCCTTGTTAGTTTGTTTTTGGTCATTCAGGGATGGTATCCACATGATTACTGAGATAGATTGGAATGGGCAGAAATCAATAAGAAGGGTTTCATAGGGAAATTGGAGATTCCACCCTCACATCTGTAGGGCATTTTGTTTGATAATTGTTTGTCTCCAGCCATTCTGGGGAGAGTGGAATGTTGAAAACAGGCCTCAGAAGCAGAAGAATTCACTATCCTAGTACTTCTTCCCAAACATCAGCCTACATAAGGTCACACATTCTTTAAGCTGCACAACATTCTTTCCAGCATCTAACACTGGGACTATTTTTTAATCACTGATCCAGAAGAGAAAATATTGTGGGAAAAATGATAGTGTGAATACAAACGTTATGTTTTCCAGTAGGCTTGGAGAAAATGTGCTGCCATAGGTCTTTTTCAGGCCTGAGACTCAGAATCTCTGAGTGCACAATGCTCTGTGTGTTACTCCTTCTTCCTCTAAAGAAAGTGATAGGAGCACTGGTGAAGGATTTTGAATCATTGTTCACACTCCATGATGAGTACAAGAATAAACAGTAACTGCAAATAGAGATCACTGCCAAGAACTGTCCTAGTCCACTGAATTGCTCCCAGAAATTCCAATCCTTTTTATTATATCTGAATGAGTAAAAGTGATTAGAGTCTTACCAACAGCAGGCCCTGAGACAGAATCTAGGCCAGGAGGAAATCTGAGACATGATCTCAGGGAGTCGAGCAAGTGAAACAGAGTGGAAGGCATTATGCATATGGATTCTTATGAGCAAATCACCATGTTCCCACTTAATACATTGTATTACTATATGTACAAATTAATCACATAAAATCATGTCATTCAAAATAATTTATGTTTGTATGTATATGTTTCTATAATATCTTTTCTTTTATAGCTATAGTTTTTTACATTTATATTTATATTAAATGTATATTTAATGTTATATTACATAATCACACATACATGTTACACATGTTTGCTTTTAGTATATGGAGCACTATTATTATTATTATTATTAATTATTATTAAATGCTTTAGAAAACTTGTAGGGAGAGATGAAGTTGCAAGGTCAAATTTACAATTAACAACAGAATGAATTTCATATAAACCAGAGAATAGCACTATGTGCAATTTATAAAATTTTGTAGTCATACAAGTTTAAACTACATTTTATGTTCATTAAGATAACAAACAAGGAAATAACAAATGTTAGCAAGGATATGGAGAAGGGGCTGGGGATTTAGCTCAGTGGCAAAGCGCCTGCCTGGCAAGCACAAGGTCATGAGTTCGGTTCCCGGTACCAGAGAAAAAACAAAAAAACAAACAAACAAAAAAAAAGGATATGGAGAAAAGACAATCCTTGTTGAAGGGAATGAAAAGAGACATAAGAACTGTGTAAAAAAAGTACAGTGCTGGTATAGTATTTTTTTATTTTAAAAACTTTTAAAACGGACAAAACAACAATGAATACAAAATCAAAACAACACAAAACAACAAAAATGATGCATGACCTTTTGAACTGAATTGTCTCCTGAAGGCCCATGTATCAAAAGTTCGTCTCATCTTGGCATAATTGGGAGGAGGCACAAACTTTTGAAAGGTAGGACCCAGCATGAAGTCTTAGGTCACTGGGAACCTACCCCTCAAGGGGATGGCAGGATCCCATCCCCTTCCTCTTCTTCTGTTTTCACTTTCCCAACAAAATGAGGTGGAAAACTCTTCCATCATCCACTCTTGCCGTGGTGTACTGCCCAGCAGCAGGCCCCAAAACTATAGGACCAACTTACCATGGACTAACCCAACAAAACAGTGAGCCAAAGGTGATCATCTGCGGTAATTTGTGCCAGTAATGGAAAACTGACTAACACAAATTGTGCCTTAAATTGTTAAAAATCGAATTACCTTGTAATGTAGCCATCTCTCTTAGAGGCACATGTCCAGAAGGATTGAAAACAGGACCTCAGAAAATCTACATACCTATATTAATAGCAGAGTCCTTATTCACAAAAAACCAAGAAGTAGAAATAGCCTAAATGTTCATGTATAAATAAATGGACAAAAATATGGTGTGCACATATGGTAGAATATTGTTCAGCTTTAATAAAGAAAGAATTATGTTATATTTTGAAACAGGAATGATCATGAGGACATAATGTTAACTAAAATAAATCCATAAACAGCAAAACTTCATTTATTTGAGGTATTTAAAATAGCAAGTTCACAGAAAAAGAGAGTAGAATGGTGAACGCAGGCTCTGGAAGGAAAGCGAACCGAGGACTTGGCATTAAGTTGCTATAGAGTTTCAGCTTTGCAAGGCAGAGGTTAGTGATTTACAGTCATAAAATAAGAAATAGAAAAGGAGAGAAAAGCTGAGGTGCAGCTTAGTGCAGAGGCCATGGTTTTGATTCCTAGAAGTGCAAGAAGAGATGAAGAGGAGAAGGAAAGGGAAGAGGATGGAAGGATGCAGAGAAGCAATTAGAAAATTTAACACCTAAATATATATTTTAGGTAGTGATATTGTAGTGTATGTTGATTGTATTTCAATGAAGCTGTGAAGAAATATCTTAAAGTGGTTTTCCTCCTAGTATCTTATAATTAGAGGAAGTTTTACTTTGTATCTAGTGCAATCCTCAGAGGATGCAAAAATTTCTTTTAAATTTACTGACCTGAACACAAGCTGGTCTTTTGAAACTTTCAATTGTCTGGGAACAAAATTCTTTTATACAGTTAAAACTCATAAACAGTTACTATCTACCATTAGTCTAACAATACTATAATCACATCCTACACCATTACAAGGATAGTCTTATAACCTTGCCTCAGAATTCATCCTTTGTCTTATACCCTTGCTACTGTGATAACTGGAAGGTTTATGTGATACAAAATCCACAGTACCCAAATGTCTAGCTGGGAATCATGCAAGATTTGACAACAATATTTTGTCAAATGCTATGGTTGCTCGGAAAACGGATGTGCCTTGCAAATCTCTCATGTTCCTTTGTTTCCCATGTTTATACTCCATGCACGAATCTAGAAAGGACAGTAAGGAAGAGTACTCAGAACATGTTTCTTTTATGCAAATTTATTGAGAAATTAATACACCAAAGTCCTACTGAACTGTGCAAAGATGCAATGTTTTGGGGTTATCAGAACATACAGTATGCTGGGTTGTTTCTTATTCTTTTTCACAGATTTGTCTGCACTATGAAATGTTATTACAATCATGACATGAGTTTGACCCTAAAACCTCAAACTTACTTTCATATCCTCTTTCAATAAAATTGATACACCATTTGTGTCCCAAGAACATGAGGGTTAATTAAAATACGTAGAGTATTTCCAGACCTTTCTTTAAAAATGTGAGCTGAGAACATTATTATTACTATAAATTCAGTTGGAAAATACAATCACGTTCTCCCTTTAGACAGCTCTATTGGAGATTGTTGCTTCCAGTTCTACAGTGCTCATGATAAGGTGATAACATAAGCAATCTAGCATCAAAATTTATTTGTATTTTTATTCTGGAACAATGATTTAATCTGTTGAGGAAAAACCTGAATTTGAAATGAATATAAATTATTTTTTCCACATGTCTACTCCACGCAATTCAATTCAGGATAACAGATTTTTTTTCATCCTTTCAATTTCCCACAGACTGAGATAAATCAAGATAGAGACAAGATCCCTTTTGTACCAAATATATTTTATTTTTTAATCTGAAAGCCTAGATATGATTTGTACCAATGCCCAACAAGCTAGTCCAACTGCATAAGGTTACCTGCATAGTGATATGAATTTAAAATGCAGTAAGTATCTTAGGATGAAATAATACAAATTGAAATTAAGAACATGATCAAAAGCTAAATGCCCTTAAAAGATCAAGATCTGGTTTTCATGTTCTGGATGAAAATAAGGTAATAATTTCAGAGTGATTTCAGGCAAATCGCATAATCTCTGTAAGCCTCGTTTTCCTCAACCTGTTTTATTCAAGTGAAAAGGAACTGTGGAAATGTTTACCACGGAGCCCAAGGGTAAATGATAAACAACTGGTAGTCGTTACTGGGAAGCAGTTTATGACAGTTAGTTAGTATAATAAATTCTGAAGTCAGACTATCCATAACCAAAAGCAGGTTATGACATTTACAAGTCATGAATTTCTAGGAGCTTTCTTAATATTCTTTGCCACCCTTTTCTGTTCTTTAAAATGAAATAACTACATTCCTAGCTTATATGATGAGAACATTAAATCAATTAATAGTTGAACTGGCACATTGTAAGCACATAGTAAGCACACAATGTGTGGTGTCATTACTATTGTCACATTCACATCACAAATGCATTTTTTCATGATTATCAAATCATTATATTCTGCACTACAGGATACCACTTATCAATAAAAGTAATGATCTACCATGCAACAATGTGGAAAGCAAACTATAAGAAGAGAAAATGTATCAGTGGTTTCCCGGATCTAGGAGTAGAATGAGTGACAGGTCATAAGGGACAACACAATATATTTTTTCACTGGGTGAGGAGAAATGATAGAATTTATCTATTTTAACACTACTAAAATAGGATAATATTTACGAGACTGAATTTTATTTGTTCAAATTCACAATAGCGTACACCAGAAATAATTGAATTTACTTTCTGAAAATACATTTGAAAAGTCAACTAAAAAGATAAAATATGCATTTGTTATTGCTCACGTACTGCAGGTCTATGAAAAGTCACACAACACAGGCCTTTACATTTAAAGTAAAAAAGCATATAGTAACCCACAAATCTTTTGCTGTAGAGGAACATTTTTCTAGAAAGTGAAGGCTCTCTTTCCTAGTTATTTGTAACTGGGTTGTCAACTACTAGGCCTCTGAATACCACACAGTGCCTCATAGGAAGCCACCTTGTTCTTGCCAGTGTCATAAACTAGGTCTAAAGTATTCAACTTTGAGCAATAATAGGTACGTTTATTACATGGATTGTGGTGATGGTGTATATAGTATGTCTAAAATCACAAAGTAGTACACACTATGTCCAGCTTTTTCCTGCGGCAGTTGTGGTGGTTACCCTTGACCATCAATTGAATCTGATAGAGAGATTAGGAGAGCACTGTTCTGCGTGTTTGTGTATGACTGAGAGGATGCTCCCAGAGATGACTGACACATGGGCCAGCGAATTGAAGGGGAAGACCACCCTGAGTATAGGCAGCACTGTCCAATGGGCTTTCAGTCTAAATGGAACCAGAGGAGGAGGAAGAAGGCTGCCAGCACATGCAAGCTGTATTCTGCTTCAACAGGATATCTTCCTGCTGCTGCTATTGCCCTCCGAAATCAGATTACAGCTTCTTGAGCAGTCTGAAGTATTCTCATCAGCTTCCACACCTTCATGCATGGATGGGGCTGAGTCATTTGTCCCTTGTGTACTGAGGTTTCCATCTTACTGGACTTGAAGTTCCTTGTTCTCCAGTGAGCACACAACCATTGGGAAGTTCTCCAGCCTCTACTCTTGCAAGTCAATCTAATAAAACCCTTTTTACGTACACTTATTCTATTGGTTCTGTTCCTCTAGGAAACCCTAACCAATATACTAATTATATCTCAATAAAGCTAGGCAAGAATACCTTTCAAGACAGGAGGGACTCTCTATATAATTTCATGCACTTAGTGAATTAGAAATTTTTAATATAAAAGTTCCTAAATTATTAATATTTTCCAAAGTGGTATTTGATGGCAAAAGTAATATCTTTGTGAAGGATTAAGTGATTTTTATGAAAAATTTGAATACACTGACAGAGCATAATAATTACACTGTCAAAGAATACAAGATTCCATTTTCTCAAAGCCATCTATATTGCCTGGTTCCGGTTGCGCAGGCTGTCATCAAGATGATAAGATTTATTTCTCCTTTAATTGTACCATGGCAGCTAGTTTTATGCAAAAGATATCTGTGATGCCCACTTTACTGAAAGGTGCCAAATCCATGGCATTGCTTTTGCGGTGATCATGTACACAGCTAAATGAATAACTTAGTGCCAGTGGAACTACATAATAAAGTCTTTATGGAGCCCTGGGGTACTGTTCAGATGCTTTAAAATATAAAACAACTGGTGATTTATTTATTAGAAGGAAGATGAAAAGCATTTCCTTCTACAATAGTTTGTTCCAGACTAAGCTCAAAGGAACTGCCCACCAGATACGCGAGTTTGACCTCTTTGTGCGATGTCTGTGGTTTGCTTCCTCATGCATTAACTATAGGGTATGCATTATTAACTCATTACGGAACTATCAAGGTCTGTGTGTGGACCAGTCTTACAACCTTGTGGCCCAGGCTTATAACCTTGGAAATCTCACACAGAAGTCATTACAGATAGAGAGTGATTTAGTGCTCAGACCTAGGGTACACAGCCAATGATCACAGTGTTCTTTTGATCTGCTATTTGTGTCACTGGAGGGCAACCTGGCTGTTCTGCATTTACTTTAATACCTTAAATGACTATTTCTGATCAATGTAATTTATTAAATGGAATTTAGAACACAAACATGTGCCTTGCTTTGGGGTGAAAGCTTGGGGAAGAACGCAGGAGCATATAGTATATCTCAGTCCTGATGACACTTTAGAATTGCATTAAAGAATTACTATTTCTTGTTATGAAAAATTAGAGGGCAAAATGGAATTGCAACTGTTAGGCAAAGTGCTGAATTGAGAACAAGATGTGTCAGTGGGTAGCACGGTGGAGCTTAGGTGTTCAGGGTGAGTTTTCAGCATCAGCTTTCCTTGGTCTGAAGTAGAGCTTTATTGATAACTAGTTGCATGTCTGTAAGTCAGTTAGCTAAGTTGCTGTTTCTTCATCTATAAAATTAGGATTATATCAGCTGCTTTACCAGTTGTATAAATTAAATGCAATCATCCATGTAGAGCAATCAGAAGTGTCTAGCTTTGCTCTAATAAAGGGTATGGGTGGCATCCTAATTAACAATCCCATCATTTTGGGGGTCTCATCACCTGACCCATCACTCACACGTTGTGGTGTTGAAAGCTTGCTCTTTCCTTAGTTGAAAAGTGGGTTCTTCTAAATCATGCGGACCTGTTAGCCTCCCATTACTCTGACGATGCATCCTAAGTATGCTTCTTTCCCTTTTTCCATGTTACATGCTATGCCCTTGACAGTCCACCCTGGGTTCTCTTCTGCTTACTTCCAGTTGCACTGGGATGCCTTACTTCCAAGGAGATGTCTTGTAATAGTTTGTTCACATGGTGTGCAACTGCAAAGCCATGTCTTTGGTTCAGAGCTGTCTTTGTAGGAACAAGGGCACTCTCTGTGTATGAGCACTTTCACCTGGGAGTTTTTCTGTGACTGCACCACAGTGTGTTTAAGTGGCCCACCTGCATCACACAGCAGACTGCAGTGTCTTGTAGGTTACCTTGTTTGGTGCATGCCCTTTCGACCCATCCGTTGATGCAGACCATTAGCTTGGATTCTCGTATCCTTCGTGCCTGTGCTCATTGCCTTCCACATTCAATCACTCGTGGGGCAGCGCTGACCCATCAGCTTCTGTCTCCCCCGGCAACCACCTCCACGTCATAGCCTCCCAATCCCAGTGACCCTCTGGCTGCTCCTTTTCAGTCTCGACACTGGGTGAGCAGAATCATTAATCATTTCTGCCCGGCCTCTAGCGATACACTAATAACAGATTCTGTTTCCTTCTGCAGAAAGATAGATGACTCAAAGACTTTTCTAAGGTTTCTACTTCAGATATGTAGAAGGCATCCTATAATTTTTTGGATGAAGAACAAAAGCAATTCTTTCATATAGTGAGCTCTACAATCTCATAGACTTTCAGGGGAGGCTTTGTGTTTTCCTTATCTTGGTAGTGACAGTGAGTAACACAAATCAGTCCAAAATAAATATTTGCTTAATTATCAGAAGGAGTATCAACTCCTTCGATTACTTCCCCAGCTCGAAACCTTCCCTTACGTCAGCTGTAGGAAATGACTTGCTACTTTCTTACACTTGTTGCTTTGTTCTTTGGTCCATGTCTTTGTATACAATGTGTGTGTGCTTTGTCCATGTCTATGTCTATATGACTCTCATACGATACATGAGACACTAAGGAGTGAACCAAACAGATGTGGCTTGTACCCGTAGAAATACAGTTAAGTTGGAGCAGTGTGAATTGATGCTTAAATACATGTGGCAGTGTTGTAAGTTTCTTAAAAGGTTTGGCTAATAAAGGGAAAACTGTCTATAAACAAATAATTACTTTATTGGACATTTATCACAGAGAATGTAAACCCAACAGCATGATGTAGTATCTAGTAACTGACACAGAAAGCTATTCATGAAACATCATCTGGTACAAACCATTAGGTTACTAGTCATGTGGGTTCTTACACTTTTTCCATTTAATTTAACCCTACTCAATTTTTAAAACTTAACTTTCACTTTAACTACCATCCTTTCTTGAAAATACTGATTACTTCAGTCATCCTCTGCATTATTTTACTTGATCTTCATAGATTCCAGAAAGGTAGGACTTATTGGGACACAAAATCATGAAGCTAACATAGAGTAATGCAAGAATGTGAGTCTGGTTTTGAACCAAGGCTGTGTCTCATACTTGACATGGCCTTTTATTCAAAGGGAAAGTGATTGTTCTCACCATCTAGTTTTGGCAAGGTCATTGTCCATGCTAACTTTTCTTAAGAAAGTTAAATGATGACAGAAATAGAAAGGCCTGATGGCCATAACATGATTTTGTTTTTCTAAACAAATTAAAAAGAATGGGGTTCATCTTATTGAAGAATAATAATCTATATGAGAGAGATTACCTAGCATCTCTATTTACATCTCCATGACCCAAGTGTCACAACTATTAAATGTTTCCTCCCTCTACCTGTTACTGACTTTTCCTACACAGTCAAGGATGTAGACTAGGTCTAACCCATTTCATCATATTCTCTGTCACACTCACGTGACCTCCATGAGGGCAGGAATGAGGACCCTTTAAGTCCTTCTTATACTCGTAGTGCTTGGTACTAGACTGAATGTATATCAGCCATAACAACCAGTATATTTAATTCTGTATATTAAATTGAGTGTGGAGTATAATTCAGAAATAAATTCAGTCTTTTGAGTTAAAGAAGATAAGGTTAGTCCTATCTTTGCCATGAACTGTATGTTCATTTACAGGATGGTAATGTAGCAATCATATTCCTCTCTTTCGAGTAGCAGAGATGTTTACAAAGGTTAAAATGATACACTTGATGCAGACATGGGTCTGTTGCTGTTTTGTTGAATCTTATTTTTCCACAGTGAGTCTAGTAAAACTTCAGATATCATCTTAACATGGAGCTTCATATGATTTCTACCAACAAATTGAAGTTTTTATGTACCTTGGGATCATTGTTTGTCTCTTGTCTAAGAGGAAAAATTGATAAACAAATAGCATAATGCTGTGGAAAGAATTAAAAGGAAGGATAGCAGACAATACCTTTTTAATAGCTAGGAATAGAGGAAAACATTGAGGATGGTTTTCCAAGAAGGTAACACATGAAAGAAGGGATTCTGGAATGTTTAGTACAGGAAACATGATCCTATAACAACACAGAAGTAAAAGACATATCATGAAACTAGTTAAACACAGGTCAGATGACAAACTTATAAGCGAAGACAGTCCACAGTTTATAAGCAAGGCAGCACCTCTTGGCTGTGCTTTGATAGAATTTACCTGGACACAATGTAAACTTAATACTTCAGGTTAGAACTTGAGCTGGTTTGGACTTGTTCATGAATTGCAAGAGAAATACAACTGAGAGAAAAATTATGGTTGCAAAAGAAAAAAGAGGCTAGAAGTGGTGAAAAGGAACGGAGTGAAAGCGACTTAAGAAATGCTCAGAGCAAGAATAAGTAGACCTCTGGTTGACTCTCTATGAAAGACAGGGAGAAGGAGGAGCCAAGGCATGAGTCCAAGGTGAATGAGTTTAACTGTAAAATCCAGAAGAGAAATCAGTGGACAAAACGAAAATTTGCTGGGAAAAGACATTGGGATCTATTGTGATGGTTTTGAGATGGCAGAGATGCATGCCTGGAAGTTAGTTTAAGATGCTCAGCAGTCAAATCAAACAACTTGTCAGACACTGATGAAAGAGGTGGAATTCAACTTTAAAACTTCAGAATACATTAGCACATGGACCACAAGTAAAGAGAAGAGTGTGGATAAAATTGAAGAGATGCAATGAAAAAAGCCTCACTTGAAGAATTTTGAGAGGAAAAAGAAATATAGAATCAATGAAATAGATAAAGAAGCTACTGAAGGAGAAGAATGTCAAGAAATTACTTTTAAAGAAATCAATGAAGGATATTAAAAAGCTTATCTAGAGAGGTAGGTAGCAAAAACTAAGTAATGCTCTGACAGGTAGAAATGAGATAAAATGGGGAGGGCATCTACATAATTGAAATAGCTGAAGCAAAAGTGAAGAGGATGAACAAAAACATCTTCATAATTTTTCAATTAACTAGCAGTGATTGAATCTTATCAAATGAATGATTTATTTATAAATTAACTGAGTGTAAATTGAAACTGGAATCATTCCAGTGTAAACATTGTGTTCAAAATTTACTCCAGAATATTCCTTAATCCAAGTTTTATTCAATTCACTACAATAAGAATGCTCTAAAGTTATATGCTTTTGAAAAATTATAACCTGTAGTCAATATGTTCCTGAACCTGTCAGAGGTCCCCTAGTTAAATCAGTGCCTCCCTACCCATAATTCCTGTACCACTCATGAATCTGGAACTTGCTATTATTATTCTGAGCTTTATAATTAGAATGAAAAACCAATTATAGTCAAGTGATTTTGAAATAGTGAATTAGTGGATTTTCCTTCAACCTCGCTAGTATTCTTCAAAACCTTTCAGTGGCTTTCTTTTCCTAAATGATTTTGGTAATAGAAAAAAAAAGTTCCATAATATAGCTCTTTCTGAAATCATGATGATGTGATGAATGTCTTCTGTTGATAACGGGTTTTCTCCTTGGTTGTATGTTATTTGTTCTTTCACTCGAATGTGATTATCAGAGAGCATGGAGGTATGCAGGAAAGTCTGGCTGATCGAAACAGGATTTGGATGGCAAAAAGCAGCCTTGGCAGCTACTCGGGACAGTATGGCCCACAGATGGCTGTTGTTTGGTGTGTACAACCTCTGCCAGCATAGCGTGCAATGTTCTTTCCCAATTAGATCTGAACATTTACACTGAAGACACAAAAATCTGGATTCCTGTTTACTTGTAGAAATGTGGGAATCTGCCAGCAAGGAGCTCAGACACTTCCTGCGTCTGCAGGAAGGGGAGACTCAGGCTTCAGCTTTAGTGCACACTCTAGTTTGTCACTTTCTCAGCTTATCCTTACTTTTCTAAATGTGAGGTCCTCTAGGTTTTCTTTCTGTTGTTGTGATTCTGCTTAAGAATTCCACCAATCACAAAAGAAGAGCATTCTCTGGACACATGGACTTCATAGAAGCAGACAAATTAATGTGGTGCAAGAGATCACTGTGTCTCAGTAAGAAGGAAGGTGAGTGAAAAAGAGAAAAAGAAAAACAGCTCATGAATGCATGGGAAACGGATTGCGTGTTCGCTGTGCAAACCAAATATCCGTGGGTTTGAGAAGCTCAGCTATGTCAGGAAACCCAACTATGCAAATAAATAGAAATGTGGATATGTAAAAAATAATGAAACGCAAAATTTAGTTGGCCTAATTAACTCATACTTCTGCATTAATGAGGAACCAGTGAAGAGATGGAACCCACAGCAGCTAGTCGAACAGATGCATTTAATAAAAACAGTTATAAACTAGATACCAAAGCACTAAACACACAAGGAGCACTAAAATAACAAAGAAACACAACAACAGAAAGCACCTGCCACTGTTGTGTTGAAGGAAAACCAGAGAAATGCTAAATTTGTTAAAATGTGAAGCACTGGGGAAGGTCCCAGGTAAAGCTGAAATTAACGTTTGACCAGGCACCCTGGGAAGTTTCAACCCAGACTTTTGGAGACAAAGAGTGCTCGCTGGTGTGGGCGGCTTCCAGGAGCAGGTATGACGCTGGCTCTTGCAAAGGCTGAACAACGTACAAACTGCAGTAGCCTGCTGTCTGTGCCACGTACCCCCACCACTGGACAGAGGAACATCGCTGTGCTGGCACTGACAAGAACAGAAAATGAACCCAAGAAAGCCAGAACGAGGCACAAACACACAAAAGCAACTTCTTTCCACCTTTTCCAGTCTTTAAGTATCCTACTAGCACCTCCTTTGGGCTCAACCTGTAGTAGTCAGGTAAGTAAACATGATTTTCAGTTTCTGGCGCAATCAACAGAAAATAGTGTCTTGAAAGGGGGTTGAGTCTGAGTGCTAACGGAGTAATAGCCAATACCACTAAATAGTCCTTGTGACTTAGGCCTTAAAGATAATATTGGAATGATGCTTAAGAAGACCTTATATTTGTATATGATGTTGAGGTCTATAATATCATTACACAAATATTTCAGATCGATTTTGTACATCTAAACTAAATTGAAAGGCAGGAATATTTGATGTGGTCACCTTGATTTTTCATACATGGAGACTGGGGTAGACAGAAGGCCACAATCACAGGTGTCTTGAAGTCAGGCTCCCAGTCAAGATACTCTGAGAGCCCATGTCTCATCTCTAAATCCCAATGTAACTGGACTCCTAACACTAGTAAAGTCCACAAATCCCATAGCTTTGGAAAAGAGCTCTGAAGTTGAGCGTCACTCACTGTCCCATGTCATAGATGAGATCCATTTGCTTGCTGATGAGAAAAGGAGAAAAGGATGTATCTCCTGTTGATGGTATTGAGCTATCTAAGGGCAACTGAATTTTATGTTTCCTGGAACCCCAATTTTATGGGCTTTAAAAACCCTGAAGAAATAACACTCAGCCTACTACCTTAAATGAACTGCCTTGGTTTGGAAACTTTCTCCCACTGCTAATGAACAGCATAGATTCTGAGATACACAATGAAATTTTCCAAGCACCTATAAAGGGTGAATTTGGGTTAATTGGAAAAGAAAAATAGAACCCTTCTTTAAGTAACTGTATTGCCATCTGTTTAAAAACTGGAATAACAGGTACACAAATCTATGAAAACAAGAAAATTAAATGTATCTTCTGGAACTTTTCAGTGTGCAACTTGAACAGCTGTAAATATTTAGTGTTTTGTGAACCTCTGATTCCACAAACTATTAAAAATTCATACAAGGAAAGAGATTATTGATAGTATTTATTTTGTGTCCATTGTTGTATTGTCCTATCCTTTAAGAAGCTCATCGTTTTATAGGATGATAACAGCATTTCCTTCACTTTTGCTCTTCCTACAGAGGGAAAAATAGAATCTTATCTTCTGGGAACAGCTACAAAGAAAATGTTCTCTAAAATAGTTGTGGACAAACACCCATTTGAAGAAATTGCACCCCCTCATTTTTTCCTTCACTTAACAGCATTTAACTCTGCTTTCCTAGAAAGAGGAGCCCCTCTCATTTGCAGGCAATGAGCTGTGAGTATCAGCTGTTGGCAGTGACCTTCAATTGTCATATGTCAGTTTGACTGAGTAAGACCAGTCTAGCAGGTTAACAAAGCATAGTTGTGGGTGTGTCTGTGGATGACTGACAGGTTTGCCATCAAATTGAGGGGTAATGACCTACCTTGGATGTGAGTGGCACCAACCAAGAGAATTGTAGCCTGAACAGAGCAATAAAAGGGACAGAATAAGGATGCTTTCCTGTTTTGGAAGCGCTCCAACAGTCTACTTTCTTGAACCTTCCAATGTAGACTCACCTTTGCTATTCTATAAGGAGCTTCTAGGTCTTCAACTTTGGATGCTATAGCCTTGATCCTTCTTGTTCTGTGGTGTAATGGTTGATACCTTGTGTTAACTCAAGAAGATTAGAAGCTTAATGAAGTAACTCAGCCGTTCTACACCCTGGGGTGTAGAGCACATACCCTAGGACAGTGCTTTATGGCCCTGGAGGTTGTAATGTTGATTCATTGGGTCAATTTGAGAAGTTAGAAGTTTAACTGACTCAGCAGGGGTCCAGGGTCTTCACTGTATAAACACCCTGATCCTGTGCAAGAGGAGGGCAGGGGGATGATGTGAGTGCTACACCCGCCTCAGGGTAGGTAGCCAACTTACAATACAAAGGAGGAAAAAATGTTTGTTCCTCCCTTTTTGCTTTTGTTGCTTTTGCTGTCTTCTGCCAACGTGAATTGTTGCCCCTCTGCCACGCCACCCTGCCTTGCATTCAGCTGAGTATGGACTGAAACCTTCACAAATTGTGAGCCAAATATATCTTTCCTTCTTTAACTTTGGGTGTCTGGGTATTTTGTCTTAGCAAGGAAAGAGAAGTAACTAAAGCAAGTGGCTTCCACTTTCTTGGACTGAGCAGCTACTGGATTCTCTTGCTCTCCTAAGTGGAGATGGTTCTTGTGGATTCTGCTGCCTCTGATCTCGCAAGTGGCCGTGGTCAACTCTCCTGCTTCTTACGCTGTAAGCTTACTTAATAACTCTCCTTCAATGATTGTACATATATTTCTATTGATTCTGGCCATCTAGAAAATTCCAATGAATATGGGAGGGATGATCTGTAAGCATCTTTTTAAGGTGACGATTGCCTGTGGTCATCTGTCAATGTAGATATGACTTGGGTACCTATTAAGATGAGTTGCTTCACATGCTTCTTGATTCCTTGAGAAAGTTTTGGTTGATCTCTGCCAGTCCACACAAATGTGTGAAATGAATAGCCAAATGAAATCTGACATTTCTGTGTGAATACTTGTTTCATTTTATTTTGCCAGTTCTCCCACTTTCTGACCATTAAGTAAGGAGTTTCTAGGGAGATAAGAGCTGCTGGGGAGTAATAGTGAAGCCAACTGGATCATCTCAAATAGGAGGTGTGAACAGTAGGCTGAGGTATACAGAGTGGCCATCCCTCCTCTCGTTCCAGATTATGAATTGTGTTTTCTGTCTTGGAAATAGCATAGACTTTCTAGTAGAGTTTTACCTCCCCTATTTCTAGAACCATTGTAGACAGAACTATGTAAGTATTTACCAATTGAATAGGATAGAAGTTTCAAATTTTGGATGGTGAATTAGATGACAGTGAAAGTTTTGGAGAGTTTCAACATTACTTTTGTAGAAGCAACCTGCTAAATTTTCAGCTCTAATAATTCAAATAAATATATTTATAAGTGTGAGAATGACAGTATACTTAATTATGATCATGAATTTTGAATCAATAGTCTTATGAGTAAATCCTGCTACAAATTTTTTGATACCAATGATATATCTTCACAGAAGTCAGAAAAGTGTTTACTTCCTTGAGTATGACTGTGTTGACCCGGAAGTGATATGAGAAGGATTTTCCACATATGTCCCATATTCATTGGGTGGTATTTTTAGAGGTGTATACATATGTAAAAATTCATTGATCTCTCTCTCTCTCTATATATATATATATGTACATCTCTATATATATACATATATAGGTGTATACATATGTAAAAATTCATTGATCTCTCTCTCTATCTCTCTATATATGTGTGTGCTCACATGCAGGTGAACATACATATGTGATTAGGAGGAAGATCCATAATTTATAAGGAAAATTGAATCAGTAGAGTGCCCCCAAAACTACAAAGTGATAATCAATCATGATACACATAATTCTAAAGATGGAGAAAATTAAAATGATGAAACTCTACTAGATCAATCAACATAAAATTTCTCAATGTATTTTCTAAGAGCAGATTTCTAGAGACTACCTGGGTAGAAATCCACTTTGGAGCAGGTCTAACAATGAATAGGTGATAAATTCGAGGTAGCATCGTGTCAAAAACCTTTAGTGAGGACTTTGTTAAGAACAACAGAGAAATAGATTCGTGGTGAAATCTAATTCATGAGAGAATATTTTAAGCTTAAGAGTATTAACTTGTGCTTATATGTTGATAAGAAAGACTTGTAGACAAGGAAAACTTTGGTAAGCAAAAGAGAGGGAAAATAAGGGAAGAAAAGGCACTTGAAACATAATTTTAGGGAATTATCATTACAGTATAATATTATTATCAACCTTGTTCATTAATAGAGATTCAATACATGTCTAATTTATGATCTACCTTTTTGTGCCTGTTAACTTTACCATAAAGAGAGAGGTCTGGCATCTAGATCTCTTAATTCTGAGGCAGAGGCTGAAAAATCTAGTTTCTGGGGCTGGGAACTTAGCTCAATGGCACAGTGCCTGCCTGGCAAGCAGGAGGTTGTGAGTTCAATTCCCGGTATCAGAAAAAAAAAAAAAAAATCTAGTTTCTTATTTCATCTTGGCGCCTTCTGATCTGTAACATGTGGCCCATTTTCTCATAACAGCCGTAAAAGATGATGGACAGAAAGTACGGTAAAGAGTTCCCCTTGGAAATCTATGATCTATCCATATGTAGAGCTGTCATAGGAAGACTTGCCTTTAAAATTCCCCACGAAGCACTCATGACTCTTCAAGTTTTAATCTCTCTCTCTCCTACTCACAAAACAAGTGCATTTCCTCTTTCTGCTGTAAAATTATCTTGTCACTTTTGACACTAATGCAGAATGGAGACCAGTTAAAGGCAGGCTTTGCTTCACTAGATCTTACAGCTCACCACAGAAAAGCACCGCAGAGGGGAGGGTGTGGGGGCAGCTTTCTGGATTCCAAGGAGAGTTGGGATAGATGGGGAAATAGCAGTGGCCAAGATGCCTGTGTGTTTACACTCTTGACTGTCTTCTCTGCCTCTGTTTGCAGAGATGAGAGGATATTAGGAACGCCTAACTTATCTCTCATCCCTTCGCAGATGGTGTAACAGAGTTGGGAAACGATTTGTGTGGGAACTCAAGAGGGGTCTCTCAAGCGCCTCCCTATGCCTTTATGTTTCCTCTTAGGAAAGTTTGCTGCAGGTGAGTGCTCCTGTGCTGAGCTCTGCATGGCTTCAGTTAGTGGCTCCCAGCTGTAGGTGATCACCTGACTTAGCTCTACATCCCCAAAAACAGACAAACCACAAACAAACAAAACCACAGAATGCCAGGTCCCACTGATTTATACCTGGCGCTAGGACCCCTGCTCTCAAATCTGTAATTAGGCAAAAAGAGTTAGAATGTGAAGTCTGATCTTCAGAAGAATGTGCTGGTGTGACAGGCCTGTGACTGGAGTCTGGGGACTTTGGAAAGTTCTCTAAATTTTAAGAATATTTTCCTGTCTGTGCACTAATCCTCTAGTTTCCTTCTAGATTGTAGTCCAGAGTTTTGATAACTGTGCTTCGTCATTGTGCCTATGTGGCCAGGCAATCAGAAAACGCTGGAATCTCTCTCTGTCTCTGTGTGTGTGTGTGTGTGTGTGTGTGTGTGTGTGTGTGTGTGTGTATGTGTGTGTGTGTAGGATATTTGGGGGCTATCCTACATATTTGGGGGTTGGACAGACAGTGCGGCTGAGAGAGCACAGAAAGTTCATCCACAGGTGGGTTTAGTACTAGGCACTGGTTGGAATATTTTGCTCTCACTGATTTTGTTGCACATTCTTGCTGTGTCACTGCAATAAATCTTGGCAAGAATGAAATGATAGCTGAATCCTCGGATTCCTTCTGAGGAAGGACTGAATTTGTGACGGTGTCTAGGAGCACTGAAACAGACTGTGTCCAAATAAGGATAAAATTATTGACACAGATATATAGGAAATGTCTTCTCCTGTGTTGCCAGGAACTAGGGTTGGAAATTCTAGGCAAGACCATGCCACTTGAGGGTGATGGGGAGATATCATTTGTCCTGGATATATTCTTGCTACATAAAAATATTTAATAGTGGAGTTACACTCTGAGATGCAGAGGGGAGGGTCTCCACCTAGATACATCATTGCACCATAAACTTCATAGTTTTGAAACCGAAAACTTGGAATTTTCAAATATGAAATTTGAAACTAAAAACTGAAAATTTGAACCTTTATCCCAAATAATATCTGTTGGTATTCTCTTTCCTTCTCAGTAAATGGCAATACCAGTATTTCATTCTTAACTTTTTTCTGTCCAAAAGCTTGAAAATTACTCTTAATCCTCTCCTTTTTCTCATACCCTGTGTAAAATCATTATTGCTGCAGAGACCAAATTCAAAATGTTATCACTTCATAATATTTCTACCTCTGTAACTCTGGGTGAAGTCCTCCTCCTTCTCCTAGAGTCCTCCTCTTTCTCCTGCTGCATTACTGTCATACTGCTTTACAAGTACTCAGCCCATGGTCAACTTTCCTAGCAGTGCTTCATTAAATCATAGATCATATATTATCTGTGTCTTCACAAAAAGCCAATGGCTTCTCATGGGAATCATAATAAAATCCAAAACCCTCTCTTTCTAATCTGTCCTCTAATTAACTGCTCTGTCTGACCTCTTGTCTTCTCTGCTCCAGCCACCGTGAGCTCCCCGAATATGCTCTTCCTCAGTATCTCTGTTGTTACTGTTCTCTCTGCCCAGAATGTTTTTCTCTACATTTTGGCATGGCTCATCCCCTACCTTCTTCTGCTCTGATATCACCTTTCCCAAGAGAAACCTTTCCCAAGCAACCTAAGTAAAAACAATCCCCCTATTCTTTGATCTTAAGTGCTGTTTTAACTTATTTTATTTTTCTTTAAAGCCCTTTGCATACAAATAACTAGCGTGTTTGTGTCTCTGTGTGTGACTGCCTGCATACTGACAATTTCCTCCTAGAATATGCGAGCTCCATGACGCAGTGCTAGATTCTGCTTCACATTCAATCCCCCATGTCTAATGGAGGAACCCAGCACAGACAAGGGGGTGAAAAAATGTGAATTATGGGGGGAGTAGGAGAAAATATTTGTCCAGAAAATATTTGTCCAGGGATGGAGAATACAGGATATGGTGACACAAACCTCAGTGAGCCACAAAACCAAGTGAAGGTGACGTAAAGATGGTTGTTTCAGAGACAAGAGAACAATGCAGATAAAGTGAAAAATACTGAGTAAAGACTGCAGAGAAGCAGAACTCTCCTTGGTTCTTGCCTTCTCACCTTGTTACTCCTTGTGTTAGAAAGATCCCTTCCTTTCCAGACTGTGAGCTGACAGTGACGACTGATACAAATAACACAGGAGACAGAAACTGCTCCTCCCATTAGGATCTTGGTGTCTGACTTTAGGAATCCCCCACCCCATGACCCACTGAGGAAACTCCCAGAGACAGCTCCTCCTCCATGCCTGCAGAGTTCCCTTAATTGAGAGGAGTAACTTTAACCTCCCACAGCAGAACACACCAGGAAAGTATATTTTTCTTTAATTTTTCTCTATTTTTTTAAAAATAAGATTCTGAATTCCAAATAAGCTAGGAATACAGAGAAACTTGCAAGTGATAAAAAAATAAATCTGAGATCCTGAACCCAAAAAGTCCTCAGAATTTTTAATATTTATTAGGAGGGAAGAAAAAGTGACTTGCATTTAAAGGGCACAAATGACTCTAAATTTCTCTCTTCTTCCTTCTATCTCTCTTTTCAGGTACTTAAAGAGATAATACAACAAGAGATGTAAGTGAGAACAAGTGTGTAATTATTTTATTACAAATACAAATGTACGCTTTGTGCATCATCTGGACAAAGTTGCTAGCTGGCCTATGATAAATAACCTACTTAGGTTATTTAGGTATTTGCATATTTTGCAAGAAAGGCATATGCATAATCATGGAAAGGAGATTTGGGGCTAAACTAGTGGGAGCAGGTATAAAAATAGATGCATTTGGTACCACTTTTTCCTTCACTATGGAAATGACAGCATCTAAATTGTGTTAGAAATCCTCTATTTAGTTCTAATTATGTTCCAGGACTCTGAGGTGAGAAAAACTTTCCTCCCTGGATTATTTCCAGTGAAGACTCTCATCAGTAACTCGACTCATTTAGTGAGGAACCATAGCTCTTAAAGGATCCCAGCATCAGCCAAGTACTGAAGAGCTACACAGAGCCCTCGTTGTGCAGTCTGAACTCAGATGCCCAAAAAAGCAAGCTATATTCTATTATCTTGCCAGGGCTTCCTCTTTGGCAAACTTTCTTATCTTTTATTTTCCTCCAATTTTCTTAAATTAAATACTACATTCACAAGATTAGATAAACCTTGCAAAACATGTAGAACAGTGCCTGGCAAATAACGAAGCTCTGTTCAATAGGCACTATCATTATTAACTATCTGGAACACTAATTCTGTGCTAAATCAATCACAATATCAAGAAATATTATTTCCCTCTTAATTTAAATTCTCTACCCAACAAATATTTGTCAATTTGTGTATGCGTACCAGTCTATATAAAACAGGTGACAAAAATTAGAATGGCCCTTTCTTGACTTCAGGAACAGGCAAGATGGTAGGGTAATCAGACAGGAATATATGTTTATGATGTCATAATTCTCTATTTATGGCCAACAAATTGCGTTAACAGTATGTCCTTAAAATTCAAAGGTGAGAAAGAAGGAGTAGGAGCTAGAGAGGGGTCCCTTATGAGGAAACCATATTGTACCTTACAAGATGGATACACATTGCCTGAGTTAAAAGGAATGAAAAGACATTGCAAAGGAGGCAAGTTAGCAGGTTGTGGCATCTTGAAAGGTAGGTTTACTTCCCTACCGGCAGTGAGCAAGTCCTATTAGCTGGAAAAAATGCCTCCTGTCTGGGTAAATACAGGAGAAAGGAATCCTGACTTTCTAGGTTAAATAGTTAAATTTGAGCCTGGAAGTTAAGTTTGACTGCACTCAGAAAATTTTCTAGCAAAGTAAAGGTCTGTTTAATATTACATGGAAATCCCAGACATCGCTATCATCACAGCAAGGTCTTGAACTGGATGGAACCTGAGCAGATAAATTCTGATATTTTCTTACTCTCAGAATCTGTGCCTCAGCTTAGTGTAAGGGCTGCCAGTGCAGAAGGAATGGGTTTTCCAAGATTGTTTCTGGGTTCTCCGCTGTCATTCATCACCATAAGCATGGCTCTCTCCTGTCTTGCAGGTGCATATGGTGAGGGCATAACGCAAACCAGACAGAAGGACTATGGCAATCACTCTACAGCGTCTCTCTCTCTCTCTCACCTGAATGGCTGTGACCCCGTGGTGAACTAATTCCTTTGAAACTGCCTTGCATGTTGTCACGGCCAATATCAGTGTGAGATTGCACAGTGCAGAGTCCGGGTGCTCCTTTCAGCTCACAATCAGTTGAGAGAAGAAGGCAACAGACAGAGTGAACTTCAGCCTCCAGAACACCTCCATACACACATCACCATCTCATCAACAAGTGAGTACTCACTTCATTTTCTCTCGTTGGTGGCAAAAACTGTGTAAGCAGAATGTGTACATGACCTGCATTCTTAGTCTCCGTCCATCCCTCCCCTTCTTCATGATGTAGATAGTGTTGCTTTCCTATTTTCTGGATAAGGAAAGTTGTGCTAGGGGCTGGGGATTTAGCTCAGCAGCACAGAGCCTGCCTGGCAAGCACAAGGTCGTGAGTTGGATTTCCGGTACTGGAAAAAAAAAAAAAAAAGGAATGTTGTCAGCACAACAGGGAAACAGCTCAAGGTCACCCATCTTTAATTATCAAAGCAGGCCTTGGGCTTGTCAAGTGAATAGCCAATCACCTCTCTTAGAGACTGGCCACGGTTTTGTTACAGGACATCTATCGTTATGCCACAAGGGTTTTGCAGAGGCCGGGGTTAGGTACTCAATTACTGTTTATGATGGTTGATTATGTCAGTTTGAGTATGCAGTGCCCAACTAAATTGGCCCTGCATAGTTCTGGGTGTGGAAGACCCACCATAGGGAAGATTGTTGCTGGAAAGTCATAGAGAGAAAGGAGAGAGGAAGGATTGCCTTTGTTTGGAGGAGCTCAGGTCTTCACTCTCACTTTGGCTGCTGTCTCCTGGTTTCCATTGTAGAGCCTCAGCCTCCTGAAAAGGACGCGTATGGGTCACTATATGAGCACCAGGCCTTCGACTGGATCTTTTGGATTCCAGGGCACAGACAGACCTTTTGCACTCTTCTTCACCCAACTCTGTGGGCAACCACTGTAAGCCAATTTTGCAAATTCTTATAGATTTGTGTACTTTATATCTGTTTCTGCAATAAGCACTGACTGATGCCATGCTCTTTGAGACTTGGATTAGGTAATCCAGGCTCCCCACTGCAACTGGCTCTCCCCTGGGCGATTGTTGGGTCTCCTAGATGCCCTTTGCCCTCTCTTACTACTTACTGTACATTCCTTTGACAATGTATAGAGCCATATCTTTTCTGACAAGAAAGACATAGCTGTGAAGTGGAACTTTCTGGAACAAATACCACACAGTGATGCACCAAAAGGAATGATGAGCTTGAGGTTCAGTTTCTTCGATAAAACGAAAGAATACTGCGTACCTTCCCTCCACAGCAGGGTTGCTAAGCGCATAAACTCAGATAACATATATGGAGGAGAGGTATAGTAAAGCCCAACACAATGTCAAGCATACTATTCCCTGACAAATTTGCTATAAACAGATTAATAAGAGTGAAACTGACATCCCACATTTCGCATTTTCTGAGTAAGTTTGTGTGTGTCCCTCAAACTCTCTAAGTTTCTGTTCCAGATGTGAGAAGTAGGGACACAGGGCTTCTCCCAGGGATTCTGTGAACATCGATTAATGATTTTCAACTGTGTTATGTTTTAATCACTCTAATATTTACTATAAATGGTTATTGGTAGGAAATAGCATAAATCAAGTCATTTATAAAATGCAAACAAATATACAGCGAAGTTAGACACTGGTATGATTGCTGGAGGAACCTCAGGCTACTAGGATTCTTTTGGAGGATGCGAAGAAGCCTGTATAAGAGAGAGCCACCTTACCTGTGTGGTAATGGTCCCTAGTCTGAGGAAGTTGCCAGGCAACAGCTTGAGATGAAAGCCTTCTTCCAGGGATGGAAAATTAAGGACTATTTACCACTAATGATAATGCTACCTTGATAAAAGCATGAAGTAGGTAAAATCCCTTATTTTCAGGTTGTCAAGAGGAGGGAGAATTGTTGGAACTGCCTACATCAACTGCAGACCCTTTGTGCTTAGCAGGACAGATGGAGCAGCAAGCATCTTGCTGTGAGGCACGAGCTGCACAGACCTAGGACTTAGAACAAAGTCAAAGACATCCCTGACTCTGTGTGGCATCTGCTCACTTTTTGTCTTTGTCTGAAGCTTGTTCAGGGGTTGTGACCTGGGAAAGAGCTGTTCTACAAAGTTATAGGCTTGTTCTTAAAACCTTAATTCATGATGTCAAGAAGGCAAGAGCTATGTCTTTCATAAAGTAAAAAAGCAGCATTTAAAAAGGTAAACAAGTTACCTGTAAGTTTTACATGGGCTTTGTTTAGATGTGCAAAAACTTTTCAGTGAGATGAGATCCCAGTTGTTGATTCTTTAAAGTATTTCCCTTGTGGTTTGGTTTTTGTTCATGAACTCTCTGCCTACCCCTATGTCTTCAAGACTTTTACCTACTTTCTCTTTAGATTTAGTGTTTCTGTTTTAATATTGAGATCTGTGATCCATTTTGACTCGAGTTTGGTGCATGGTGATAGCCGTTTCTATTTTTAGTCCTTGGCAAGTAGCAAGCTAATTTTTCCAGCACCATTTATTAAAGAGACTCTGGAGCTGGGTATACAAGGCACAGAACACACCTTTGGCACTTAGTGTCTCTTTCTAGACAAATGACATATTCTCCTTGTATCTCAGTTTCATCCTCTGTCCAGAGAGTACAATAATGCCTCCCTTGCTGCTCTACAGGTATTAAATAATATTAAATGAGATAATGTACATAATAAGGTGGGTATTGTGATGAACACACACATAATGTGTTCAAATATGACAGCAATTACTTTGATTTTTCCTGTCTTTTAGTGACACAGACATAAACATCAAATATACATTATGCTTTTGCTTGCTTGTGTCAAAATGAAGGCCTTTATTTAGTGATACCCTTGGGAAAGCCACTCTTTCAGAGCTATGGGGCGTACAAAGAAGTTGTCTCAGTGCCTGCTGTCATTAAAAAGCTCCCCAAACAGCCAAACTTAGATGAGAAATGACTTACAAAAGATGATATACACATGGGGCATAATGAACAGTACTAATAGAATTTAAACACAGAAATAAAATGATCTGGGAACACATTTCATAGAAAATCATATTTTGTTTTATTTAGTCCATAAAGATGACAATTAGTGTGTCAATTTCTAATATGAACCTGTATTGTTCCAGGGTCCATGCTAAAGATCATGCTTAACTTGGACCTGAGAGCTAAGTGGAAAATACATGCAGAAGGTGGAGAAATTTGGTTTTACTTCCCGTGGATTTAAGTGGGTACCAAAAATGTCTTATTCAGTTTTATCTTTGCCATGAATTCAGCTACATGCTGATGATTCCTCTATGTCAGTTGCCAGCCCTTACTCACTGGCTCTGGGAAAGTAGCTCTCACTATATATCCTGCAAGATCTGAAATTCAGCACATGGAGAGTATTAGTTTTTCCTTGAAAAGTAGCAGTGCATATAGCTTCTGTCTTGATTAATGTCATTTCTGTTAGGAGAGGCTGTAGTTCATGACCAGAGTGTCTTTACCCATTCTTGTTGGGTGTGAAACAGCCTCCTCTGTTAGTCACTGAGGCATTTACGTACATGAGGGAGACTGCAGAGTGGTTGAAGTGTGACCACTTTCTCTGCAGAGCCTGAGGACTGCGCTGTTTTACTGCTCACTATAAAAGGTGCTGGGCCCTTGGCTTTAGGCTCTTCGCTACGCTTTTAGGGTGTTGCTACCATCTGGATGCAGCATATCAATATGCTGGGAAGTTGGTGCTAAAACTTATGATGTTTGCTATGTAGTGATTAATATTCTGTCTTACTCTGATCTACTGAATCTCATTTTCTACTTTGGCCTCTCTTTTGTTATTATAAACCTGCTTCAGGCTCACTCACATTCTGTATTATTACTTGTTGCTATGTAACTTTGAGTTCTTTTCTGATGTAATCTAAATGATATTCCAACTACTATGCCTTAGATTTATCCTTTGCTCTTCTCCCTGGATCTTGCAGTCACAGTGTTACAAGATCAGAAAATAAAAACCATTACTCTACATATATACCTTATATCTTATTTCTTCACATATGTCCTAAGTTTATTCACTTTCTTAAGGACTCATTCAGCTGAAGGAGGTCTTATAATTCCGGGATTTCCTGTTCAGCTTTCAAAGGAGAGAACCTGGGCCTGAATCCAAGCAATACTGAAATCTTTATGACACTGAACAGATTTTTTTAATTGTAGCACCTTTTTTTCTATGATATACAATAGGATTGAATATCATACTTAACTTTTGTTGTCTGAGAATTATGTGAATTAAAATATGAAAAGTACATACAACAGTGCCCATAATATAGCAGGGCTGCAGTGAAACTTAACCATCACTGTTAGTATTTTCTCTGTGAATTCCAGCCTTATAGCATCCACAATCTTCAGAGGCATATCTTTTACATACTGGAAAGTCTGCCTCTTGACTTCACTACAGATAAAAAGACAGCACGCCAGGCCTCTCGTTTTAAGATTTGCATTAATTCTACCTCTTTGCTTTAAATTCTCTACCTTCATGCAGCATAAGTCATCATGAGCTTGTCTTTCATAGCCAGCTATACCACATCTTTCTGTTTCCTGCTCTGAGCTACTTGCTCTTCTCGTTTTTCTTTTATCTCTTTCAGTTTTCTGTTTTTCTCTCTTTTCGTCCTCAATCTCAGTGACTAATTTGTGTCTCAGCACAGCGAATGGAGCATTGAAGTCTCAATAAATATTTCCTTACTGGTGAAGAAAAAAAGAAAAAGAAAGGAAGAAGGTTTTTTTTTTTTCTTTTCTTTTTGTCTTTTTGAGACAGGGTCTTGCTATGCAGTTCAGGCTGGCTTTGAGCTCATTTTGTAGCCCAGGCTGTTCTTGAACTCACAATGATCCTCCTGCCTCAGCCTCCCCAGTGCTGGGATTACAGGTGTGCACCACCACGCCTGGCAGGAAGAAGGGATTGACAGAAGGAAGAAACCGAGGAAGGAAGGACTAGATTTGCCCCTTTTAATTATTTTGAGGTATAATTATTTCCAAAAGATGGTTGTAGGAGTGAAGGTTCTCTCAACGCTATTGTGTCATAAAAATTCAATGTTCTACCTTTGCACACAAGTTACTCGATCTTAGGAGGAATGAAAGTATCTTACTGGGTAATACTTATGTTTACACATACACATACTTTCCTCTAGTGTTATTTGTTTTCTACAGAGCTGAAATAAAAATTAAATATTCTTCCTGGCATTTGAATTAGTTTGTACATGAATATATAAAAATGTTCTCACTTATGTTCAGAAAAAATATATGCTCACTTTTGCCCGGGTTATTTCCAGTTATTGCCTATTTTTCTGACTTTGTTATTCATAGCTTCCTCAGTTCTACTGGTACCTTGTAATGCTGGCTATAAGGAAGTTTGGTGTTGAGGTGGTGTAGGACATCAGAGTTGTGGTCAGGTGTTACATGCTGTAGGACCTGTACATCTGTCAGCAGCACCTCCTGAGTGTCCTGTATGGATGAGGCTGAGCATTATATGTTCCTGTGAGTGATAGTCTGACCTCTGACTGGAGATATCTTGCCTCACAGCCTTTCTTTCCCATTGTCCTTTTATCTGGAACTTCTTTAACTACCTGCAGATGTAGATCACAGGGTCTTAAGTAAAAGACCTCAAAATGGTCCTTTTGGTTGTGATTGTCAGAAACCTAACTTCCTTTTCCCTGACAGAGAAGGAAAATTTTCACCTGTCCTTCTCCAAAGTTCAGTGTCACCACATATCAGAAACAGTTGGATGTGAGTGTTCAAAAAGTGTCACTAGGAAGGATTCTCTATTTCTCAGATTTGCTTTGTATTATGCTGGCTTTATTGTGAAGGAGGGTTCATCCTCAGGGAGGCCCCCTCAGCTCCAGGCTGATATTTCTGTATGGTGCATCTATTAGGAGCCTTACACCTTACTGCTTTTAGCAAATCTCAGGACTCATTTTCATGCCTCTTTTGGTTACAAATCTGTGTATATTCGGGAGCCCAGCAGGTTAAATAGGTTGATTATGCAGGACTGAGTCAACAGCACCTCCAGATGTGAAGTTGGGCTTAGCCCCCTGAAACTGGGGGAGAGAACTGGGACGTCACAGCCAATTTCTGTTCATCTTGGCCAATGAACTGCAGGCTCATAGTTGTCCATAGTCTCTTTCCTTCAAATACTGAATATTTCTTTCTTGTTTTGTGGCACTGCAGATTGAATCTGAGGGCTTCACAGTGAGTTACATCCTCAGATTTTTTTATTGTTATTTTTATTAAGAGATTAAGGTCTCGGTAAAGCACTAAGTTGTCGAGCCTGCTCTTGAACTTGTGATCCTTTTGACTTATCCCCCGAAAGCTCCGGGATTTAAGGCAAGAACTGTCATACCTGGATCAAAGTGAATATTTCTTAGTCTTCACCCTGTTCAAGGTTGTCTTGGCCCTTGTAATTGGACAAGTGTGTGTATTTGTGTTTAAACTTTCATCTTTCTTTGTCTTTCATAATTCTCCTTCACGATTAATTCAGGGTAACAGACTTCCTCTGTCTTGAGGCTATGTTATGGTTTGTGTCTGGATGTCCCCTCAAAGCCTCATGCAGTCATGGGGCAGCTTCTAGAGTTCAAAATTGATTTATGGTCCAGTGCTGGGATTTTGGGTGTGAGTGCTACACCCGCCTTGGGGCAGGTAGTTTGCATACATTGTAAGGGAGGGAAAGAGGCTTGTCTCCCCGCCTCACCTTTTTCATCTTTTGCTTTTGTTGTCTTCTCCTGCAGCCATGAACTGTTGCCTTCTGCCATGTGCTGCTCTGCCTTGGAGCCAGCCAAGTACAGGCTGAAACCTCCACAAATTGTGAGCTAAATAAATCTTTCCTTACTTAATTCTGGGCATCAGGTATTTTGTGTCAGCAATGAGAAGAAAGTAACCAAGACAGGCTGTCCATTTCAAAGTTCTCTCCACCCAGTCACAGACTGGGGAAGGGCATAGCAGATTAGCATATTCATGAATAACTTTCATGGGATAGGCTGGGATATGCATATGACTTCTCCCCGTGTCCCACGGGTCAGAACTTGGGGATGTGGTTGAATGTATTTCAAGAGGGACTGAAAAATACAACCGTTCTCTGAATACAGCAGGAGCTTACACTCAACTCTAACAAGCAGCTGTGCTCTGTTTTTGAGGAAAAAAGTTTCAGTTCCAGAAATGAGCTTTGTGCCTTGTCCTCTGTACCTGAGTCCCTGCCTTTATTATGGGCTTAGGACTTTAAGACTCAAAAACTGTGATGGTTACAGCTATCCTGTAGCCGCTGCTTATCCAAGTGTCAGTTGCCAGACTCCTACTTTGCCAATCATCAGCCTGGATTCCAAAGCAGCCCCTGTCCTATTCTGGAGGACCAGAAAGGTCTACTCCAAGGGACCTAACATCACCAAATCTTCATCCCCAAACTGACCACAGCAACTGTTATTGTGCTGCTTGCTATTTAGCAACTTGTTTTTACTACAGAAGCCATTAAGCATTTACTTTCCCATGTTCAGCAATTTTTATGGCAATATTTCCAGCCCTGCTCTAGTTAACAGGCTGTCAACCCCTTGATAACAATCCCAATTTATCACTCAGCCATAAACATTGTCTCCAGGCAAAGCTTGGCCTACATGGTCTGAGCCCTGAAGCAATTTTATTTTTACTCATTCTAAATAAAACTTGATTACTCTGAAGGTGTGGGTGCGTGATCAGGAAAAGAAGAGGATAAGAAAGGATAGAGAATGAAAGGAGTGAGAAAAAGAGAGAGACAGAGAGAGACAGAGACAGAGACAGAGACAGGGAGATAGAGAGATCAGTCTTGGAGCTCTTTCACATAAGAAATAGGATAAAATTATATGAGTACTTGTCAAATGACTTAAAAGTGAAAGAATGAAACAAACAACGAACAACAACAGAAGTGCCAATAAAGAATGAGGTGGCGAGTTTTAATTGAGAAGGTGTGGAGAGAAAATGTTATAGAAAGGCATAGGAGAGAAGCCAAAAACAGGCCTGTTTGATACTCTCTGTCTCTGTGTTTTCATTTTCTTCTGTCCTCAGCCATCAGTACGCAAGTCCCTTCCCAGCTCAGGCAGCACCAAATGACCATCTACTTTTCCCTAGAAAGTGTGTTCCACATTTCTACAGATGCATGTTTCAAGGAGCATATTCCACGGAGCAATGGCAGGTTAGCAGGGATAGGGAAGATTTTTGGAAACAGGTTTTGGGGAGATGGAGAGGTCTATGTCAGCAGGAAAACTGAAAAAGGAATTCTTAGTGGAAAAGGTTGACCTGTCTTTGCAGTTTGATGTAAGTAAAGAAGAGACACTTTCAGTAGGCACAGAAGCTAAGAGAGCGTAGGCTGAACACAGTCATGAGATCTACAGCACATGAACATTATTTGAAGGATTTGTTGCAGGCAGAGGCAAGTACAGAAAGTGGAAAGCATCAGATGAGACAGAGGAAAGAGAAGAGAAAGGAGGGAGGAAATGGATAAAAAGACAGAGAGATGAGAGAAGAGAGACAGAGACAGAGAGACAGAGACAGAGACAGAGAGAGAGAGAGAGAGCTTTCTGAAGCTGTCATATTTTCTGAACCCAGAACCATTTCTTTGGTCCCATTAGGCACTGTGAAGCATGGACCCTGCCTGAGGCTGAACATCTACATCTGCCTGCAGTGCGAGTTGAGGCAGAAAACCCCAGGCTGATATGAGCCCTGCTCAGATATCCTGCCCGGAGTCCTATTGGCCCTGGAGTCCTGTTACAAACTCAAATATAATCTGCAGAGAGGTCATTGTTGAAACCACGGTGCATAAATTCCTACAATGGTTGGGAAGGAAGTTCTCAGTTATTTAATTTTTCCTGAAAAATTCTAGAGAACTTTTAATGCAGCATACTTGAATTTGAATTAAATATTGAAATAAAAAGCAACATATTTTCCTCAGTGTGATTCAATTACATTTCGGGTGAGTTATGGCCTAATGACATCCATGGATTTCAGAAATCAGGTACTATTATTCAAATTCAGTTAATCTATCTGTTGTTTTATTGGAGATCAAAATGGTGTTCATCAAATTCTCCATCGTAAAGTTCAAGTACATCAATTCCTTCTTTAATCCTACTCTTCCTAACCTAGATACAGCTTTTCTGACCTCACTGTGCCCTAACCACTTGCTCATAGTCACAACTCAGGACTGTTCACCTACTTTCAGTGTGCTGAATGGTTCCTTATCTCTCCGTGGTTTGAATGGAGGGCCTTTGCTCCCTCAGGAGCCTTCAGCTCTTTCACCCTCCCAAATTCCACTGTTACCTACCCTTGGTAGGCCAGCTTTAGCTAACCATTCCACTGGGAAGGCCTAGCCCTGAGTGGAAATTTCCATGATGGGCTAGAGTTAGAATGACTGTGCCTCCTGTCCACTGGAGTGACTGGTGTGATTGTTTTGCACGGTGTGTTCAGTTAAATTCCCAGTGTTCCTTTATTGAAGACCAGTTGGCTTTATTTACAAGGACCTGATTTTAGACTCTTCATTCTGTCCCATTGATGAATTCATCTCCTCTTTTGTCAGTACCATACTTTGTGGATTACTGTAGCTTTGCAGTAAGCTTTTAAGTAGAATAGGATCAGTTGCTGAATTTCTCTTTGCTTTCATTGTTGTGCTGGCCATTTTCAATGTTTTGCCTCACTGTATGGGCATAGAATAAGTTTATGAGTATCCATAAAACTATTTGGTGGGAGTATGATTATGAGTCCATTGACTCTGTAGGTTAGGTGGGGAAGACAAGTTTGTGTCTTCCTATTCCTAGCATATTTCTTCATTTAGTTACTTAATAAGAGGTCATGAGATTATCACAGCTTTTCTCATATAGATGTGGTAGGCACCTATTTTGTTAGATTTATACCTAAGTATTTTTTTGATGTGTGACAATATCAATGGTGTTGTGTTTATATTTCAAAAACTATTTATATATTGCTGCTGTAAGGACATGAATGGCTTTGTACCAAGGTTCCAGTTTGTACTGGAGTGTGACTTCTGTATAATGCAATAGCCATATTAATGTGTATATGTTGTTCATTTTTCTGTGGTGTTTGAATGATCTGTCTAGTAAGTCAGTCTTTGTGCCAACATCATGCCAGCTCTGTTAAATTAGGTTCTTAACAACCTTGTTATCTGGTAGTCTAAGTATGCCAAGAACTTCTTTCTTCCTAAAACTTGTTTTGACTATTTTTTTGATACTTTGAGTTTTGGATATATTTAATAATCAACCTACAAGTTTCAAAATACCCTACTTTGTTCCATAATATGACTGGATTGCTTTTATACACCACTTAAGGGAAAAAATGAAGTATTTTCACAATATTGATTCTCCCAATCTATGTAAAAAGAAATTACTATATTTGTATAAATTTAAACATTTGATATTAATAACATTTGTGATTTTTTGTAACATTGGATGTTTTTAAAGATTTATTTCCATGTATTTGATATTGTTTGATGCCACTTAACTAGTATACATTTTTAATGTTTTTTTTATTGTTTCTGGTTTATAGAAGTAAAATTTACTTTCATTTATAGACCTTGTTGCCTTGTTGAATGCACTTATTAGCGAATTTATTTATTTTTCTGTAGGTTTATTTTAAATATTCCAAGTATGTAGCCTTTGAGAAGATGGGCAGATTAAAAAATATTTCCAATTGTTTGTTTGTTTGTTTGTTTCCGGTACCAGGAATTGAACTCACAACCTTGCACTTGCCAGGCAGGCGCTGTGCTGCTGAGCTAAATCCCCAGCCCTTGTTTGCATATATATATATATATATATATATATATATATATATATATATTTGTACTTACTGAAATGATTGAAGCATAATTGGGTGATCTCAAAATGACTGCAGATACAGAGGACATCACTTTTGTTTTCTATAATTCTACAGAAAATTGTTTAACATTTGTCACTGATAATGATGTCTATTCATATTTTTCCTCTTGTCATATTGAAAATCTTTAAGACTTTGAAATGATCTGACATTATTTAATCTTTTTTTATTTTTATTTTATTTATTTATTTTTTTCTTTGGTTTTTTGTTTTTTTTCTGGTACCAGGAGTCGAAGTCACGACCTTGCCATTATTTAATCCTAATACTGGCACAGTTTTTGTTAAATCTTGATGAACAGTTTTACTTCTTTACTGTCATCCAAAACCAACTTTTCTTCTCTGTTTATTTTATCTAGTGAATATGAGTTCTTTGCTCCGTAAGAACTTCATGATCCCTCTGACTTTCTTCAAGTGTAGTTTTCTAATCTTTTATTTTGTCCCCTATAGTGCAGACCATGGCCTGGCACCTGTCTGCTACTACACCCACTGCCTGTTTTCCTTCACTTCTGAGTACGGTCAGTCCTGGATCTCTGCATTCAGAATTTCCTAAATAGACCTCCTGCCTGCACAGTGGCCTTAGAGCTCTCTCGTTTTTCCAGATCTCAGGCTGAGCTTTCAGTCCCTTCACCTGCATGTTCAGTCAGGACACTTCAGTGGGAGTCCAGGTTCACTCTAGCCCACCCTGATTGAATACCGAACTACAGTCATGGTCTCTGCCTATGTTCACTATCGTCATCATCTTAGGGAGGCAGAGCATGAACAGTCTTTTCTCCTAAATAAAGCCCAACACCTTTGTTACCCAGCAATTCCAGGCAAGGAGCTCCTCTCTGAGTTTACACATGAACATGAATATTACATGTACACACACACACATGCACACACAATTAATTCTGAATAGAGCTAGGCCAGCTGCTTTGAATACACAGTAAATATGCTGATGGCTGTACAAAGGAAACACAAAATGCAAAGAATGAAGACTGAACAAATGGGGGAATGGAAGGATGGGAAGATGTCTAGTTATGTCAAGATATATTCAACAAACATATAATAAGTGGAGAATGCTAGCTGTGCAGCTTCAGTACTCAAATGTGTGCTAAGATATTTATCTCTCCTATTCCTGAACTCTAGCTCATGCTATTTATTCTCCTCCCAGTGCTTCCCCTTTCCTCCTTGCTTACATAGACTTTCTCCTATTGAATGTCATCTCCTTGAATGTCATCAATTAAGTCATCAAGAAGTACTGAAAAAAAGTCATTTATAAATATGCCCAAGGTACAGATTTTCTTCAATGGATTTGCTGCTGGAAAAAAGAAAAAAAAAGATTTGGAAACAATGCTCAGCAACATGAGAACATTGTCATAGGAGTGGAGTAGAAAATGCGCCATGGCAATGAATTAATTCATTAATACATCAATGTTTAATTCAATCAATGTATAATGAATTCCTGATCTATGTTGAAAACTGCCAGTCACTGTTGGAGAAAGAAGACAAGGTTCACAGATATCACCAACACAATCCTGGGGCTCAAATGGATTAGCATCTAATAAGGAAGAATGTGTGTGTCCCAAATAAACACTAAGACATTACAAGATGTGCTTCATATATATTTTCTGAGCTACAGGTTTGGTTATATCCACTGCTTTATTAATATGACGAGCTTCCACTCGTAGCACCTTACCCTGGGTTCATGTCACAGCACTAACACATGCTTCTTTGGATAGATTTTTGCCTGTATGTGGGAGGTGTGGCAGGAGGCACAGTGTTTTGTTTCCTTGCTGGGACAAAATACTCAAGACCCAAAGTTAGAGGAGGAAAGGTTATTTTGGCTCACAGTTTACAGAGGTTTCAGTCCACAGTCAGCTGGCTCCAAGGCAGAGTGGCATGGCAGAGAGGCATCACAGCGGAGAAGCAGTCCATGGCAAAAGAGAAAGCAAAGCAGCAAGCAACAGCAGCAAGCAGCCAGCCTGCCTCTCCTTTTAATCCCATCCATGCTACAGGCTTTTGGGTGGTGTCACCCAAAGGGTGAGCCTTCTGTTTTCAGTCAGTCCACTCAGCCATTCCCAGAACTATGCAGTTCCAATCAGTGGACTAATTTATACCAAACACCATTAATCCCAGCATGGCTCACCCTAGATCAAGCCACCTCTGAAAAGCTACACCTACAAAACATGAGGCTTTGGGTGGGACAGCTAGAAACAAGTGATAAGAGGATAATTAAGCAATGTTTCTAGGAGATGACATTCAATAGGAGAAAGTCTATGTAAGCAAGGAGGAAAGGGGAAGCACTGGGAGGAGAATAAGTGGCATGATCTAGAGTTCAGGAATAGGAGAGATAAATATCTTAGCACACATTTGAGTATGGGGGATTATAAAATAAAACATAAAGAAGGGTGATGGGGGATGAGGTGAAGGAATCTCTTAAGGTCTTGGCATTTTAACTATGATAATGTAACTCCTTTTTAGGTTAATCTATGCACTAATTCAAGGCGTTTAGCATTCTCAGATCAGTTCAATTTAACACAACAATAAAATTTAGTTCAAGTTGTTTAAACACAGAGATTTGTACATTAAAGAGTTAACACCTAGGGACATTTTACCTCATTTATTTATCACGCAGTGCTTTCAGTCTCCACATTAGTCAGTGTAAACTCAGTTATGATTTTGAGTCAGTACTTCATCTGCAGCCACACAAAGTTAAAAAGGTTAATAATACCAAGAAGAACGGAAATGGCAAAGGGGAATTAGAGGAGAGAGGGAGGGAGAGGAAAGGGGGAGGGGACTGCAAAAAGGAACAAGCTGTGTCATGCACGGGTACGTCCCAAGGTGACTATAAACAGCTTGTACTGCAAACAGGTACTAATCAAAAATGCAAAGAGGTATCCCAGGTGCTGAGGTCAAGCCCTGTCCACTTCAGCAGGATGCTCAGTTGTTCAGTAAAGTGTACTTTCTCCACATGTCCAGGTCACATGTGCTAGAGGAGCACACACAGTTACAGGAGAATATTTTCTGCATCCAGAACCTGACAGAAGGAGCCCTTAAGTGTTGCTGTGTCAGGACAGAGGCGGGAAAGAGGCAGAGGAATTCCTGATGGGAAGAAGGACGTTGATCCATCCATAGAAAACACTGGCTGCTTTCTTTATGATTTCGTCAGCCTGTGGGTGGGTATAGGATCCCAGCAGGGAAGAAAAAGCCAACTTATGAATTATTCAGATGCTCACATTTTAATTCTAAAAGCCGGTATTAGCTTGACTAATTGGTTCTGTGTTGGGAAAAAACTAATTATAAGATACCAGGTTTTATATATATTAGCTAATGGTAAGTAGTAATTCCAGTAAAAAATGACTTAGGAAAATACTTTAAACATTCAAAATCTTCATTAATGTGTACTTTATTCTTTTAAATATTTTATTGTGTAATAATCACATACATTAGATGTAAAAAGCTCAAGATAAGCATAAAGAAAATAAAAATTATTCATAAACATAAAAATAAAATGTAGTATGTTGATATGCAATGATCTATATATTTTTTATATGTATTTAGCTTTTAATTTTTTCTTTCAAGATGGGCTGATACAATGTTTGCAATTTCTTTTGCAAATTAAATATGAACATATGTCTATATAAGTAAAATTTTATAACATCATTTAAATAAGTACCACATTCCATTAAATGGATAAATCATAATTTATCTAACCAAATATTTACTGTTGGACATTTTTGACAGCTGAAAATTTTCCAAAATTTTGAATAGCATCTGCTGTGATGAATATTCTTTCATAAATTTTTAGGTTGCAATTCCTGGATTAAAAGATATAAACCACAAAATTTTACTTAAAGTCTCAATAAATAAATCACTTTTACTTTCATTCTTTAGCATATGCTAAGTAAGCAGTTTCAACTGATATCATGATTGCATATGTACACATTTAAAAACAAGGAATTAATGAAATTAAGATTAAACTAATTTGAGTTTCTTTATCTGATTAAGAATAGCCATGGTTAGCTTAGTTCTAACATTCATTTTCTGTCTTTGTTAAGGTGATGACATGATCCCTCTCCCTATTTTAGAAGTTGAAGTAACATGTACCTAACTTTGGTATTTAGATATAAAACTCTTTTGACAAAGACACTGAAAAATTCCTATCTATACCTAGACCACATGTGACTTATAACTCAAAATTTGAAGAGTAATAAATAGGTTTCAAATTTCCATTTGAGATATAAACAAAAGACTTACCTAGAACTGCATAATTCCTGGTGAAAAATATAACTCTATGGAAAATGAGATTTAAAACAAGATAAACTAAAAGTTATGAAACATAGCCAGCCTCCCATCTTATTAATCAAAAGAAAAATGAAAATCTAGCAGAAATACATGCTTATTTTTAAAATTGTCTAATGCATAAAAAGAAAAAAAGGTGAACAGGTAGTCAAAAAACAAATTTGAAAAATTGTGGAAAATATTTAATGTAGCATAAAACAAGAAGAAAATAAAGATGACATATCAAATCAGAAAGAAAGGAAGTGCTTATAAAGGGGAGTATGAAGAAGCCATTTGTACAAGTGGTCTGGTTTCCGGGTCTCGGTCATAGTCCGTTTTTCACAGTCAACCCCTATTTGTGCCCCAGCCAAAGATAATTCCTGTGTTGTTCCAGTTCTCTGCAGCTTAGGAACTTGTTAGATGCTAAATTACTGCTAGTAGAAAGTGACAACTTTCAGTTTGCAACCTTTTACCACCATAAAACTCACTCAATAAAAACAAAAGAAGCACTAGAAAAGCAGGGCTTAGGGGGTCATAAAGAATATATATGTTTCAGGCAGTTTGCGTTTACCCAAGTGGCAGCATTAAGGGAGTTAATGTTAAGAAAGTAGACAGCTTCAATTAATGAGACTGATCCCTCAGGAGAACAGAACTGTCACTATAGCTTGCCATATAAAGCAGTGGATTTGTTACTTTTTAAATGCTGGCTGTATTAACAAAAACATCATTTATTCATATCGAGATGCTCCCTAGAGCTGCGCTTAGGTTAATAAAGATAAAACCTCATCAAACGTTATCTTGCACCCGGGAACCCTTCCAACAGCAACCCAAGCACTTACCCCTTGAGATGATTTGCTTAGTAGAGGATTTTCTAGAATCTGCCTGGGTTCTCTTAATATACTTCTGGGGCAACAGAGATCAGCAGTTGTGTTTTGCTGAAGCACAGAGACTACAGGAAAAGAAGAGAGAAAACTTGGAGACTCACAACAAACATTCATCATTTCCTTGAAAAAATACTTAACCTCCAACCTCCTTTGCTCCTTCGAGTCAAATTTTCCCAGCAGACTACTCCAATTTCTTGCTTCCCCCGACTCTCCAGACACTTGCTTGGCTTGAATTCCCCATCTCTACCTGAAGAGGCCTCACTAAAATCATAAATGTCACTAATCTTAATGTATAGCTTTAGTCTTGCTTTACTCATCATAACTACTATTTGAAACCATTGCTTTGAAGAAAAAGCTTTGGGGCTGGGGATTTAGCTCAGTGGCACAGCACCTGCCTGGCAAGTGTGAGGTCATAAGTTCCATTCCTGGTATAAGAGAAAAACAAACAAAATAATAATAATAAGGAAAAAGCTTTATCTCACTTCCACAATTCATAATATTCTAGTTTCCTTCTTATCTTCCTGCAAAGTTTATTTTCTTCAGCCCAGTCTCTGAGACTGGTATCCCTGAAACCTCCACATGAACTCTGCCATTCTCTCTCCCTAGAAGGTCACACACCCATCTACACGTTTCAGGGACCCACATACTGGCCTGTGTCTCAGACTCAGACATTTTTCCTGGCTCTGGACTTAGATTACCTAAGTAGTCAAGCTTTAACCAAATGTCTAATAGATTTCTCTCTCAGCTTTATTGAGTGTCCTATTTTGGCTGCCTGTATGGGATGAGGATTTTGTTTATTTTCACACTATCAGACACACTGAACACTGTTTGCATGGAAGAAACTGGGTCATTAATTTTAAATTCATATAATTGTAACATAAGACTTTCAAAGGAACCAGTGTGCTCCCCATTCATTTATTCATTATTTAAATGGTGGTTGCAATTTCCAGAAACTTGAAAAATCCAAATTGGAAGCATTTAATTCCTTCAATCTTATTTCCCAATCTAATTCCCTAAAATCACTCTACTGACAGCTGTGAGTTGCCCCAGGGTGCATAATTCACGTAATTGAACTTTACAGTTGAAGTCTGCTTTGAGATGGTCAGTGGCCTGGATCCCATTGAAAATGCGGAGAGAACAGAAATTGAAAGGCTGATTCACTCTTTGGGATGTTCGGAGCTTGTGTTGATTGCTGTATGGTTTGAGACAGCCTGAAGGGAGATATTTGTCCTACATAGGAAAACAGTCAGAAGAGAGGAGCCCCGACCCAAGAGGATGAAAAGCAACATGAAAGGCAACTAGACAACACATACAGTATTATTATGATTAATGACAGCCTTCTATTCACAGCCGTTTCCCATATCTTAATATGATGGGTCATCTTTAGGACGAGGTTGTAATTGCTACAGTTTATATGCTATTTTTCAGATTAGGAAAATGAGATTTAAAGGAACAATTTCATTTTTCTGTACTAAGCTTTCATGCTCAGTGTTTCTGACTCCATACTCCGTGAGTTGTGCTGTACTTCTCTCTATAGCTTTATTTTTCCTAATTAATCGGCATTTCTCTCCCTCTTTTTCCTCCTCTCCTTCCCGCCCTCTCTTTCTCTGTTTCTCTTTTTCTCTGTCTTTGTCTGTCTGTCTGTCTTTCTCTCTCTCTCACACACATACACCTTCTCCTGTCTTTCTCTCTCTCTCACACACATACACACACATACCCAGAGGTCAGACTGTACTACAAGGCCTGTGGTGTACACTAGGGAGAAAATGAAATATAACCCAGGAACAAGTGCTGGATACCAGGAAAAAGACCTGAATAAAGTCTCTAGTGATCAAAGCTTACTAATTAACTCTGATTCTAGGCCAGAGACAGTCTACTTGAGAGGGCCAGATGCACATCCACAGATCTGAATATAAAAGATCAAGACAGACTTTTCTAGAAAGCCAAGGGTCCACGTTCCACATAACTTATAGTACTAGCATATAGAATCCCAAAATATACATAGTACTGAAGTAACTTGTGGTATATTCAATAAAGTATCAAAGCCAAGATTTACTATTTACAACCCAGTAGACTTTCCTTACATATCTACATATACAAAGATTTAGATATCCTTACAGGGATAAAAATGCTGGAGTGCTAAGACATATGGACTTAACTCTCCACCTTACAAACACACAAAGTACCATAAGTACACAGGCCAGGCATGTGGCCACAACTCTCTCATACCCAAACTCCCTTCAATCTCTGTCTGGGTAAGGGTCTGAAGGGGAAAGGACAGATTTTAAGTTTGTATAATTTTTTGACGATGAAGGGTTACCATCTCTAAGTTACAGAAATCAAATGTATCTGTAAGGTATTTAAAATACACATAAAACCTGTTACAATACAGCGTTATTGGCAATAACTCCCTGATAGACTCCAGGCCATCCACTGATTGTACTTTCTGTGTGCTCTAATTTCACCTGTGTCTAAAGCCATGAAGAGTGGGTCAGCAGCCATCAGAAGATTAGTCCCAGAAAGGCAATCAGAGGAAAACTTTCTGGGGTTCCACATTAGCCTCACACCAAAAAGTCCTATGGGGTGTAAATAAAGCAGACAGATTAATGAAACTTCTTTTAGAAAGGAGATCTGCTGCACCACAGGTGGCAATATAACCCAGTCAGTTTTCACAGGGCAGGGCCCTTCTTCATGTCAGAGTAGTAGGTTTTATAACCTTAATTTCATTGTATTCTTCAGTGTTATTCACTACAGCAATTCAATATTTGAGGGAAACCTGTGATTGCCTCTTAAAACATTTTAAAACACCTCTAAGTCATAATTTATACACTGTACAATTTTCCAGTGTACAGTGCAAGACTTAATGATTTTCAGTCTAGTCTCAAGATGGATCATCCATCAGTACAATCAGTCTTAGAATGTTTTCATTGTCCTACATTCCTTGGACCTCTTTCTCCATTTTCCCTATTTGTATAAACTGGATGAGAGAATCTGGGTCACTTGTATCTTCCTTTTTGACTTCTAATGTCCTCATATATCACCTACATCATAGCATCTATCAGTATATCATGTGTTCTTTTTTTTTATTTTAGAAATTAAAGGAGGAAAATACTAACATACCGACAACATTTTACAAAATAGCATAGGATCAGTACAGACATTACAGAGTTACAAACAGAGTGGTAGGGAATTAACAATGCTTATTGTATTACATATTGATATCTTCAATGTAGTTTCTCATGAAAACACATATAGACATACAAAGCTAATCAACCAATGACTCACTGACAGTTTCTTTCAGCAAGGAAATACAGGACAGTAGAACACCCGTGTTAACTATCCTGCATATACATATATACAAACTTTCTCCTTCTTTCTGTCATGTGTTCTTATTGCAAAATCATAGTCCATTGCATATATATATATGCAATATATATATGAAATGTATATATGCAATATATATATATTACATTTTCTTTATCCACTGATCAGTTGGTGGAAACTGGGTTCCTTACAGGTGAATAATGCTATCATGAGCAATCATTTCAAGTTTCTGAGTGGATATAGGGGAAGAATTGGTAGGTCATTTAATAACTGTATGTTTGCCTATCTAAGGAACTTTCAAATTATTTCTCAAAGCAATGTTTTACATTCCCATAACTCTCTTTACACAGAATCGTTACCTGACTTTTAAATCACTTTGTTTTCTGAAGAGCAATGACTTAAAAATATTCAGATTTGCTTGTGCAAATTTAAATGTTCCTAGCCAGGTAAGGATGCCTGTGGGCTTCCTGCCCAATCCACTGTGCCTGTTTGTCTGCTGGGAGTAAAATGTGTTAGCTTTAATTTGTGGTCACATGTGTTCCTCCCAAAATGTACTACTCTTTTAAATTTGGTGTCTGTGGGAAGGTTCCACTCCTCTTTGTGATGCAAATGGTCACCTGTGAAAGTTGATTCCCCCTTACAAATAAGAACAAATCTCCTGAGCACACAAACCAGGTACATTTTGTTGACCTTTATGAGTTCTGTCTGGCAGATATTGTATCCTGAATGCAGATGTGAGAAAGGAACAAAATGGAATAAAGATGGAAGAGGCTGTGAAGACTGGGAGATCACAGAACAATGATGCTGATATCATCAGAGCAAAGGAGAGTGCCGACTCTGTAAAGAGGGCTGACCAGCCCTGTAGGCCAGGGCCCACCAGAACTGATCTCACACAAAAGCCCCTCCTGTGGTTTAGAAAGCTCTGAGGTGCCATCTAAATCTTGAGCTGCCTGGTACCCTGGAACAGTGCAGGTGTTAGCAGATATCAGTGGTAGGTAAGGTCAAGCCCCGTTCAAAAACACATCAGAGGATGAGCAAAGAGCCAGTGAGGCTGAAAATCTTCCACCAAGAAGTCTTGTCTGTCTAAATGAGCCAGATGAGTTCAAACAGATCTGAAACCAAGTACACAGATGCTGCGCAGGGCCTGTACCCATCATCTGCTCCCATGGGGGCCTGCTACAAGAAGCCTGGGTAAGGGAAAGTAATATCATGTACCAGACTCCCCTAAAAGACAAGAGATGAAGAAGTGCCTGGAGATGTGAGTAAAATTCTTTTATGATTATTTTCATGAAAATTTATTGGACTATATTCTTCTTTAAAAAAGAAGTTGCCCATTAAAAGAAAAAACACATGACCTTGTGAAAAAGAAAATAAATGATGAAAATATTCATAGTGGAAAACAGCACTGGGTGTCTCTCTTCTAGTGAGTGTGTGAAGTGGGGTGTGCATGAAGACCTCCCTCCTCCAGAGGTCTGCAGTTATCACACCTAAATGACAAATGAGTCAGGCTCCAGAAAAAGAGCTCACTTTAGGATGATATTTTTGTTCTACTTGGTGTACACTAGGTAAATGTGTAAATATGTCATCCAAAAATGTCTATCTGCATGATAAAACATACAAGCCAAAGTTTTACATAATTTTACAGCTCTTTGACATTTATTTTTAGATCTGTATTATTATTTTATTTTTCTCCAAAATCCTATAGCAAATGACAAAGACAATTGAAAGTTTCAGCAGGATTTGTTGTTAGCCATGTATTTTGAAAATCACTGTACTGAACCATAACATTCCCTATTGCAGATACATCCAGGGGCCAGTAGGAAGTGACCCAGGACTCACTAATTCTGTACCCATGGCACAGTATCCCAAAATAGCCATGGCCAGAGCAAATGCAGCTTCTCTCCTTGTCATTTTCCAGGCCCAGAAGTTTAGTCTTGGCTTCTCATCATGACAGCTAAGAGATTCCAAGAGACAGACATTAGAAGCATGTGAGGGTCCCTGGGGCCCTAGTTCAGAACTTGTAAAGCATTCTATTTGCCAAAATACATAAAAGATTCAAGGAATCGAGCATATGCCTCATCTTTTGGAGAAACTGTGAAGTGTCATTTCAAAGAGTTTTGAGAAGTGAAGGATTAGAGCCATTTTGAAAACTTGAACCGAATGAATATAAATGCTATGTGCATTGTTGATGTTACCATATCAAATTGAAAGCAGACATATCACTAAAAATTCTATTGCTGTTTTCTGGCCTTTGTAATGTGAATAAGAATATCAGCAGTATTTGATGCCACTCATTCAAACATTGATTTGATGATGAAATTTTCTCTGACTTTCCCAAAAGACAAACTCCCCAAAGATGTATCTCAGTATATTATGGATCATTTCATCTCTCTGCTCAATCTTAGACCTTCAGATTCTTGTACATGTCTGTCTTCGTTACTTTTCTCTCATTGCTGGGACAAAATATCTGACCCCCAAAATTAAGGAAGGAAAGGTTTATTTCGCTTACAGTTTGTGGAGGTTTCAGTTCATACTTGGCAGATTACAAGGCAGACTGGCACATGGCAGAGAGCTACAGCTCATGGCAGCAGAACACAGCAAAAGCAACAAGCACACGCCAGGGTGGAATGGGGGAGGAATGGCCTCAAGCACCCTTTTCCTCTCCCTTACATATGCAAACTATCCACCCCAGGGCGGGTGCAGCTCTCACACCCATAATCAAACTCTAAAAGCCTGCCCCATGGCTGCATGAGGCTTTGGGGGGGACACACAGAGACAAACCATAACAATGTCTCCACGTGGATCATCTAGAAACCTCTACAGTTTCACATGAATAAAAAGTTCATCTGGGTATTTCTTCCATAAACTGCCCCTCTTTCTGTACCCCACATTTTGATTAGTGATAAAATAATTTATCCAGTATCCTAATTGTTACACTATAGAAGGAGCTAAAATAACTACTCTCATGCACAATTGGTCAAAAAGTTTTGCATCTTTACCGTGGCTTTGAATTCTTGCTTCACCTCTGCATTCGACTGCCTTTGCTTAACTTGTGGCAACATTTATTTTCATTTTTTAATATTTTGGTGTTTATTAGCACGTGTTTACAGTACATGAAATTTGCACTGATCTCAGGGTGTATATGCATGTATATTTAACTTATCTTGATTCTTTTTTATCCCCCCTTCCACTCCCCACTTACCTCCCTCTGTCTCTGGATTCTACCATAACTATTTGTGTCTCTATCCATAATCTCATCTGTCTCTAACTCAATTATACACGATTTTGCTGGAGTAAGGTCACCAGTATGGAAATCTGAACATGACATACTTTAGCTCCGTGTCACTCAATGATCTTCATTTCCTGTCCCTTTAAAACCCCAAACTTCTTACTACAGCAATCAAATTCCCCAGTATGACCCCTTCACTCCGGTGTATTTTCATTCTCTTACTTGGCTGTGTCTTTGTGCATTTTGCTGTGCACAGGTGTTTCTATTTGCTTCAAGCGCTTGTCCCTCCGTTGGCAGGGGAGGCAGGAGCTGCGGAAATTAAGAGCAAGTATGTTAAAGTTCGGTGACTGAATACTGAGGTGCCGCTTATTCATGCTGAACTGAACTTAGTGGTGAAACAAAACTAGTAGTGACATGTATCTGCCTCATACGGTTGTTTAAAGTAGTAAATTTAATAATGTATGAAAAATTTAACCATTGGCAAAATTAGCAAAGTTAGGTATTAATATTGATATTTCCTGTGCTTATTTTTTCTCTTTCTGAGGTCTATTTCATATTTCAAGATATAAGCTATACATCTTTGAAGACCCATTTTAACATGGAATTCGAATACCCTAGTATCATTCCCCCAGAAGATTCCCAGGTAAATATTTATTTTATAGCATTCATTATATAATATGGAACTGTTCCCATTCTATAATATGATTTTCCCCCAACAGATTGCAAGCATACTAAGCACTGGCTCTGTGCCTCATTCATCTCTGAAGTCCCTGTATCTTCTGTTAGGTCTACTGCGGAGGTACCGTGAGTATGAGTTTCTAATGTGAAGTAATAGAAAGCTATGGCAAACGTTTCACAGAAATTATTGTGTGGTGTTAGATGGAGAGGTTGCTAGGGAATTGAAATTTCTTGGCTCTGTGGGCATTATTAACTCAGCTTCCAAGTCATATCCTGACAGCTGGGAACTAACCAACATAATAGTCTGCAGCTCAAGCATCCCTAAAAATTGGATCAGAAACTTTGGATTAAAGCACTTGTGATCCAGCCAAGCCTTGGCTTAAGACAAGGACAACTGCTTTTGATGCTAAACCATTCAGTTGATTCCAAAAACAGTGTCAGTCAAGGAGTCCTTTAGAAATTAACTTGGTATAAAAAAATCAACATTAAACATTAAAATCTGGGGACTTTACCATCACCCAAAATCTGAAGGAAAGGGGATGGCCTGTTTTCATTTCTAAATTTATGAGAGAAACAAAATAAAGGAGTGAAATGTGTTACTCTGTTTTTGTTTATTTCTTGAGACAACATCTGGTTATGTAGCCCAGGCTGGCTTTGAAATTGTAGTTCTCCTCCTTCACCTACAAGTGCTAGGGTTAAAAGTGAGTGCCTTCCCTCTCAACTCCATCTCTCTTCTTAACCATTCAGAATTCCAATTAAGTTCCTTGTTAATTTGACCACATTATTCTTTCTGGCTATAAGAATATGGTCCTTAACTTTGAGGTAATGTTTGCAATTATAGAAAACATACTGTTCCCCTGTCTTTTATTTCTTACTCAACCCTTTAAACTTGCTCATCCCTCAGGGAGTGCAATAAGAACCTGAGTTTTAACAATGCATTCAATCTCCAGACTTCCAAGAGGAAGGAAGCTCAGCACATGCCTAATTTTCATAATGCTTTTGGTACCAAATTATTTCTGTGGCTCTTTCTCCTGATTCTTCTGTCTATCTGGCAGCCACCGATGTAATTATTTGTAGACACAGAAGCTTGAGAGACAGCCAGAATTTCTATCTGCCAAGTCTAGTTTGTCTTTCAAAATCTGTATATTTCCCTTCTTGCTTATCTTTCCTAAAACCTTTCCAGTCCAACCGGTTTCCTCTATTTGACTTGATTCCAGGGAATGTGGTTTAGTATATCATACTTAACTATTACTGAATACACTTTTGATTCCTTTTATTTCCTATAGAAGGCATAGTGTTTCACCATCTCCAGGATAGTTTTGTGTCCTGTGGAATCAGATGTTGAGTGGGAAATTTTGAACAACCCTGTCTTTCATTATTAGACATCTGGCATCCTGCCTTTGGGTTCCCAACACTATTGCTTTTGAAATGCAAGCTATTGATTAAAAGAAAATATCAGTTAATTTTAATAAGCTCTCATTAGCCCATATTTTATATTTATATATTTGATATCTATTTAATAACCTGCTGTATTTTGAGTTGTACTTAACAAGCTGATTTTACTACAAAGTGAATCATAATTTGATTAATCTGAGGTCAATGTGTATAAAATACACTGTTTAGATGCAAATCCTATGTGGGGTTAAGAATGCAGAGACACATGTGTGCATGTACCCCAAGCATCCTTCATATCCAGACTTGCTGGGTCTGGTGTGGGAAGCATTGTGCATGTGGAGCAGGGTACTGAGAGTTGGTGGGAACGGTTGGTGGGCTTTGGTGCTCCTGGCAATTTTGAAACTTTACATCTCTATTGTCTGTCCTACTGTCTGATATCAAAGACTGTCATTTCTATCCTTAAAAACACTATAATAAATTTACCTTGTTGAGATAACTAGTAGGTTTGAACTTTATAACTGAAATCAGATGAATACACCATCTTAATACATCATTAAAAACTATCACCAAGATCTAAGAAAAACAGTTGATAAAAATAATTTATTATTTATCATGATTGACAACTGTTATTTGTTCCTTGCTTCCAGACTCTTGCAGAATTTTGAGCTAACACTTTACTAAAGAGTCTTGTATGAAAAAATAAAAGCCTTCCACATTTCTTTCATACGGAGACACTCTTTTAACACAAAATTGACAACTTATAATTTATGCTTCTCTTATTTCCTTTGTATATATTTTGCTTACAGAAATAGTAGCCATCAAAAAATCTAATTTGTTGAACAAAACTCATTCCCTTTTACCTTCTCTGCACGCATACTTCCTCTTGTGCTTTCTGTCAACAACATTCCACTCATGTAGCAAGCATTTTAGAAAGGCTGAGGATAGCTATTTTAGATTGTAGCCTTGAAGGTTCTATGGTCTTCCTCAGTCTACTTTTGCTTCGAAAAAGCATTGACTGGCAAAATTTTAATAAAACTTTATTTACAAAAATAGCAGAGACCAAATTGGTGAAGGAGTAGAGACCCCACCTCCCATAAGAAAGTTGATTTGGGCCAGAAGAGTGATGCCTGCCCGGGGGAGGGATCAGAATCCCTCTTGAGGAGCAGTACCTCCTCAGTTTCCCTCCTCATGTGAAAGAGCAGCCCCTCATTGATTCAAGAGCTCTTGTTCCCAGGGGAAGCACAGCATGGGGCAACAGAGGCAAGGAAAAATCAACTGACTGAATCCTGGTGAAGGACAATACCCAGACTGACAAGGAGCAATCAGACCACACAAACGGGGACAGTAAGTCCAACAACCCATTCAAACCCCACCTTGGAGCCATCAAGCAGAGACCAGAGGGCTGGTTGCATTCTATGTATCCCAGGGGCACAGCATGGAGGAACAAACAACAGAACCTGTGGTGCAAGAAGAGTACATCAAAAACCCATGGTCCTGAAAGCTAGACCTAGAAAGTCCTGACTGGTTTCATTGCAGGACTGCAGATCTTGGGAGGAAGGCCCTCACTCAGTAGCACAGGAACTGTTTCTTGGACTCTCTATTCTGACTTTTCTATTTCATATTGTTGTTATTCTTCCTTCATCAGGGTTTTTGGGTGATTTTGTTTTTTTCTTAACTTTTTACTTTACTTTCTTTTTTCTCTACTTTTTCTCCTCCACCTGATTTTCTCTTCCTTTCTGTTTTTACCTCCTGTTTTTTTTTAAATAAACTTTTCTTTTTTATTGTGCCCAACAGCTGTTCTCTGTCACTATTGATTTTCTTTTGCTCCTTAAGAGGATATATTATCTTATTTTCTATTTTCCTTCTCATAAGTCACAGAATAATATTTTGAATTTTGCTTTTTTCATTATGCACTTCCCTGCTCCTTCCACAGTTACTAGTATAATTACTAAGATTTATGAATCTCTACATAGATAGATAACTTCATGCTATTGCTGTTAAATGCTGTGTTACTCTTAGTAGGGGTAACGTTGCTCCATTTTTATTAAGTACTTTCTGTAGGCCAATAGTAGGTTAATAGTTGATTTATCTTTGTGTCCATACTAGAATTATTGGTCAGTTTTCTACAGACAAGCATGGTGCTTTGTTGGTCCTTATAGTTTGTCAGTATTCGGTTTGAATTTGATGATATAATTGAGGCTGATTTTATCACTATAAACAAGGGGACAGAGGTGTTGCTATTACTTGGGTTTTTATGGATGCCCATGACTGGGTTGCCTTGGGGGTCATTAATAATACTGTGGCTCATTCCTGGAAAATTGTATAATGAATGGATCACATACATGCAGTCTCCCATCTGAATTAAGTAGAGAGGGCTGAATCCTGGCACAGACAGAAAGGCCAGTAGGTAACCAGGCCCACAGGACAACACTGAAAAGTAGATATTAGCTAAAGTGGTCTTCATCTTAGAGACAATGCTTTCCTTTTTAATCAACCCATAAGAATCAACCCGCATCCACAAAAAGACAATCACATAAACAAAGGGAAAAGAAACATGAGGAGAAAAGACAAAGAAATGCCTCTCAAAAGTCCCACCCAGCTCCTCCTCCTTATCCGTGGAAGGTCAAATCAGAAAAGAGAAAAAGCCACACAGTTGAATTATTTCAAATGCTATCAAGGGAGATGACAAAATCAATCAATAATTGATTTGTCAAGCTCACAGAAGATATAAGTAATATGACACTGGACCAAATAAACAAAATTATCAGTCACTCTAAAAAGACACTAACAAAATGATAGATGATCTAAACAAAATATTGCAAAAGATACATGATCAACAGAAGAAATAGAATCTATAACAGGTCTTCAAATAAAAATTAATGAGATTGAAAATGATATCCAAATTATGGGAAGCAGAATTGACAAATGTGAGGACAGAGTCTTAGAATCAGAAGACAGGGCTGTTGTAGGTGACCAATTAATGAGAGATACATTAAAAACAAGAGAAATAAAAAATGGGATCAACTGCTCCTTGGTGACACATAGACTTATGTAACATTAACTAGAATTATTGAGAAAATCAGCAGTCAACAGAAATGGAATAAAAAACCTGTTTACTGAAATAATAAGAGCAGAAAACTTTCCAAATAAGGTAAAAAAAAAATTAACATACAGGTAAATGAAGCATATGGAATCCCAAGCAGTGAGGATCCAAAAGAACCTCTCCAGAACACATCATAGTCAAAATCCTGGAAATCCAACAAATACTATAATCTTAAAAGCAGTCAGAGAAAAGGAACAATTCACTTACAAAGGAAAACCCATTACAATTACAGTAGACTTCCCAACACAAATCTTAAAGGCCTGGAGATCTTGAAGTGAAGTGAACTCAGGCCTAAAAGAAAACACTTTCCAATCCAAGCTGATATATCATGAAAACTACCTTTCAAAATTGGTGGAGCAATAAGATATTTTCATGCTAAAGGGCACCTTGACCACCATCACCACCAAAGCAGCACTTCAATAAATTCTGAAGGACATCATAGTCAATTCAGTCAACAATATCAAAAGATCTAATAGAACGAATATATCAGGTAGCATGAGCAGTTAAATAGAAGGGAAAGATAGGGAATCAGCAAAAGAAAAATAAGTCAATGACAGGAATAAGTTAAGGCCTATTAATGTGAATGGTCTAAATTCCCCAATCAAAGGACACAGACTAGAACAACGTCATAATAAGTACATTCTTGAGTATAACTATTTGTGCACACATAGTGTTTTACTTGTAGTTCAGCATTTGTGTATTTCACAACATCTTGTAGCATTTTGTCTGTTATAAACAATTTCCAACATTGGATGGTAATGCTAACATTCCATCAAATAGGTTTCACCCCTGCCAAGATCTCACTATATTTTTGGACCTAGTTCTAATCTTGTATTATTCTATTTGGTTCTGTGATCATTGTATACCACTGGACTAGTCAAATATGTACTCACATTGCTGTTTTCTTTGACATCTGAATCAAACAAGTCTGCATTCCCTGTATGTATTAGTCAGTTTTTGCTCCATTTCATTGACACAGGAACTTTGGCTCACATAGCCATTCTCAAAATTATTATCATCTTCATCATCCTTGCATGAATAATCTGATGGTTCACATTTGACCTTCTCCAAAATTTGTAAATCTGGTTTGTTATGTGCATTTTACTATACTGGGCTACTTCTACCAAAAAATTAAATGAAAACATTTTAGGAATCATCCTAACTGCACAGAAATTTAGCAATGAGCATTTCATAGTAAAATTCACATGTTGCTCCTATGGAGCTCCTATACATCCTGTGCCACTGGGTAAATGCATAGATGGGATTTGCTTTACCCTGACCCTGTTACTGTAAGTCACACCCACATTCTATTGTGGTAAAATGCATGTTTACATAACAGAAGCATGGCATGGGTATATTTCACCCCCTGTGATGCTCAGGTAAATACAAAACCTGTTAAAGGGAGTATCATGTGGGTAAAAGGCTTTGGCACATATGCACATAACTTGCAGTTCGCAGAACCAACTGGGTGAGCACACAGATTGCTTCTTGTATCCCCAAAGTGCAGCTACTAAGATACACAGCCACTACTATTGTGCTAAAATACAATTTTGCAGTAGAAAAGTATGGGATGTAGTGCTGCAATGCACTTTCTAGAAGAAATAAGTAAAATTCATGAGGTCATAAACTTAGGCAAGGAGTTTCTGAACAGAATTCTAGTTGCAAAAGAAATAGTACTGAGAATCAACAAATCACGTCATGTCAAATTAAAAATCTTCTATACAGCAAAAGAAACAAATAATAGTCAAAAGACAACCTACAAAATGGGAAAACAATTCTGCCTATCATTGTTTAGACAGAGGACTCATATCTAACACAGAACAGAACTCAAAAAATTTAGAACACCCAATCAAAAAAATAGACCAGTAAAATGAATATCAGTTCATAGAAGAAGTAAAAACAGCCAATAAATACATGAAGAAATGATTACCTTTACTGGCCATTAGATAATTGTAAATTACAACAACTCTGATATTTCATCTTACCCAGAAAAAATGGCCATCATCAAGTGATAAAACAATAACAAATGCTAGAGAAGGTGTGGGAAAGAAAGAACTCATCTATACTATTGGTAGGAGTGTAAATTAGTACAACCAGTATGGAAATCAGTATGAAGATTCCTGACAATATGAAACTAGAAATTCCATTTTAACCAGCTATTCTCTATCAAGGAATTTTCCCAAAGTGTTATAGATATCATGCTTTAGTGATATATGCATGTGTCTGTTTATAGAAGCACAATTCATAATAGGTAAATCTTGGAAGAAGCCTATATTTCCATGAACAGATGAGTGCATGAAGAAAATGTGGTATTTATATATAATAGATTATTACTTTGCCATGAAAAAGATAAGCCTGAATCATTTGTAGGAAAATGGATGCATTTTGAGACCATGAAGTTAAGTGAAATAAATCAGAGATAGAAGCTTGAATATCACTTGTTTTCCCTTACATAAGATATTCAATGTTTAAATAAATAGCAAAATAAAAGATGGAAAATAATAAGTAGAGAGATAGTTTTTCTCAAAGGCTAAGAGGAATGATAAGATGGAGGGACAGGGCAGGAAAAGGGGATGAAAGAAGGGATTAAAATATGTTGTGTGCAGGTACCAACTCCACACAGGGAAGGTGAACAAAATGTACTCCAAACATGCAAAAAAAGGATGATCAAGAGATGGGCACAGGTGAGGGGCAGAAAAGGCAAAGGGGATTAGAAACAGCTAAGATGCATTATTTATAGGTATCCTCTCCTCACAAGTAATATAAGCATTGTATAATACAAACATACTAACAGAAAACAGGCGGCTGGCACCAGATAAGTAGGTTTGCTTAAACTTAATGTAGGTGCTGTAACTGATAATCATCTTTAAGTATTTTATCTAATCAAATTCCAAAGTCAAATCAGCTCAGCAAACACTGACTGAGTAGAGTATATATTAATTATTTTGCATACGGAAGATAAATCTTGTCTCTTATGCAAAATTCATAGATTTTGATACCTCCAAACTTACAATGCCTCATTATAAAGAGCCTCTTACTTAGTCTTGTGTCTAATTTCTTTCTTAACTATTGTGGTGGAATGACAACTAACTGGTGGTCAACTTGTGATGCCCAGCTGAACTGAAGCACTGTGGTGATGGGTATGGGGGGTCCCACCTGAGGATTGTTGCTGGCAGCATTGTTGCCAGCAGAACTAGAGAGGAAGAAGTTTAGAAGCTGTTTGGGAGCTGTTGGTTCTCCTGGTGCTGTTGGTTCTCCTGGAGGAGCCTGTCATGCTGACTTTCCTGATATAAACTTGGCTATTCTCATTTCAAAGGAGCTCAGGACCTTCCTTTCACTGAGAATGGCTATGGTTCACTTTGGGGGAGCTCTGGTCCTTGCTTTGAGCATCACTTCCTGGCTCTGGAAAGGAAGATGGTGCACTGTTCAGTCTCCTGGAGATGCTTTTCATGCTGGCTTTCCTGATATGGACATGGCTGTTCTCATCCTCAGGGGACCTTGGAACTTTGCTGTTGCTGAAGGTGGGTGTGGTACTTTTCAGTAGCTCTCTGGTCCTTGCTTCGAGTGTTACTTTCTGACTCCAGTGAAGAACCCTAGCCTCCTGGCATAGATCCTTTATTCCTCTGGCACAGACTTTCTAGCTTCCACCACTGAAACTTTGGGCCTTCCCAGTGCAAATCTGTGAAATAAGACTTGGGTGAAACATTGTTATGGACTCTCGGTATTCAGCTGGACTCAAGCAGGACATTGCCTTGTGATCCAGGCCCTCAGCTGGATTCTTTTGGTCTTTAGCATAGGGACATGTTTCCTGCATTCTCTTTGTATATGACTCTTTGGGTGACTATTACAAAATAATCTTATAAATTGTGCGTCCTGTATTGTTTTCCTTGCAAACCCAGACTGCAACAACCATCGAGATTATATTTTATTGACAAGATTTGTAGATTTTCTCTCCTGATAGATCACACATATTTTCTGCCATAGAGCATATTTCAACACAACCCAATTCATGTGTTTGAAGAGAATTACTATACTCATATCTCAAAGACAAGTTGACTGACTTTGTTCTTTTGGTAGATCCCAAAATACTTGAATAAGCAGAATTTACAGTATAAGTACCCCATTATTATTTCCAGAAAAGTTCTTAATTCTAGGAGGTGTATACAACTAGCTTTTATTCCAGTTATTTATGAAGCAGTAATCTATTGCAAGCTCTACAGGCCTTGCTGTTGGCTTCTGCAGGGACTTTTTGATTAAAATAAAGTTAGAAGCAGAAATGCTCGTTGCTAATTGGTTCTTAATGAAGAAAAAGACTCAAGATTTGACTGACCTTCACTTATCCAGTGTTTTGGTTATTTTTCTCTCATTGTTGAGAGAAAATACCTGACACCCACATTTAAGAAAGGAAAAATTTATTTTGCTCACAGTCTGTGGAGGTTTCAGTCCATACTGAGCTGGCTCCAAGGCAGAGTGGCACATGACGGAGGGAAGCAGTTTATGGTGGCAGAACACAGAAAACACAGCAAGAGCAAAACGGGAGGAACAATACAGAGAATAAGCCTTTTCCCCTCACTTATACTGTATGCAGGCTACCTCCCCTGGGGTTCGTGTCACACTCACACCCATAATCCCAGCATTGGACCATTAATCAGTCAAAACCTCTAGATGCCCACCCCATGACTGCATGAGGCTTTGGGAGGACATCTAGACACAAACCATAACATCAAGAGATCATTTTAATTTAACAAAATTTGAGTTGACACACAGTGAATTTTTATTTCTTTTGTCCAATCAAGGAGGAAAAAAGCTAAAAGTTGAGTAGATTTTCTGAATCATGAGGAAGAACCTGTGCTGCCTTTCTACAGAAGAGGAATCACCAGAATTGTGAATTTTAATTCCACTGGCTCTGCCCCTTCCCTGGAACCAGTGACACTGATTGTAGTAGTAGGTTTGATTTACATGGGCAACACATTCTCTTGCTCAACCAGCTTCTATTCAGAAAGTTCTACACAGTTCTAAGTGCAGTTATGCAGGAAGCCAATGCATTAATCCTGTAATTTTCTTTTGTTGGAAAAGTCCCCCACCCCATTGTTTTCCCGTTACTAATCTCCCCATTATATATACCTGGGATATTTTTATCCTTGTATCTGAAGAGGCACTTGAGTACTGAGGGCAGAAGGAATCAGTACAAGTGTCCAGGCACAGGAAGCTAGCACAGATATTACTTTCTTCCAGCAGATGCTTCCTTCTGTCTTCCCAGACCTCTGAACTCCAGGAGAGACTCCCTGAGTGCAATGAGATACAGACTGCACAGGATGGGAAGCTGGCTTCCTACTTCTTTGCTACAGAAGCTCACCAAGTATTATTTTACTCATTTACAATCGAGAAGAATCCCCACAGGATGGGACAGACATTTAAAAGATAATGAGTGCAGTCCAAATGACACAGTGCACCACGGAGTATGTGTCCTCTGAATAAATTTCACATCATACAAAGACTACTTGTTCTTAACAGAACTACTTTGTATAAAGCATAAAACCCAGGCTAACACTCAGTAGACATGTTTTTCAATTTGTCACGCAATTTTTTGATCTAGTATTTAAAGATGCTACATGTGCTAGAAAAAATAAACATTGAGATATCTTGAACTTTAGATCAGTATAGTGTAGTGGCATGGAGCTAAATTTGCATAGCCTCTTGGATAATGAATGTGTGCTTCAAGCTATCTTTCTTAATGCATGCATTTAATTTTAACTGGCCTCCCCTCTGTGCATTTTTATATTTGTTTTTGTTATAATTTGGGTTATAGATTGATTTTACATAATGCTCAGAATTTGCATTTACATACAAATATCAGACAGTCCTTGGCTCGCAATGATTTGACTTAAGATTTCTCAACTTCAAGATGGTGCAAAACAAGTATTCTTTCAGTAGAAACCATCATTTTCCTTTCAATTTTTATTTTTGATCTTTCTGAAATCTAGAATGAATTTCTTTTTTTTGTTGTTGTTGTTTTTTTTTGTTTTTTCTCCAGTACCAGGAACCGAACTCACGACCTTGCGCTTGAACAATGTTACATTATACAAAGCTCAATTGAGAAAATGAATGGGATGAAAACTTTAGTAGAGCATTTAATAAATGTAACTATCTTCTTGTAGAGACTAGGCACTGGAACTCTCCTGGGACCTGAAAGTCTCACCTCAGGCAGGCGCTTTGCCGCTGAGCTAAATCCCCAGCCCCTTAGAATGAATTTCTGAATGCACATGTGAATAGTTATCTGAGGTGCCCATGTATGAATTAGTGACACAGCGTTGTCACTAATGACAATTAGGAGTACTTGCTAGAATCACCCAATCTCCATTTTTGTCTTCTACAGAATCTGAAAAAATGGAGAACTCATTTGATTTTTTAAAACAGTTTCTTCATCTGAAAAATGAACAATGTTACATTATGCAAAGCTCAATTGAGAAAATGAATGGGATGAAAACTTTAGGAGAGCGTTTAATAAATGTAACTATCTTCTTGTAGAGACTAGGCACTGGAACTCTCCTGGGACCTGAAAGTCTCACCTCGAATGGAGCTGTTTTTATTGTGCCATTCTGTTCTGTGTCTCATGTGCATCCCTGATCCGGGCACTGGAGCTGCACAGATAGTCTTGGTTGAGGCTGCTGAATAGCATGAGATAAGCCATCGAAATGAATCAGCATCCTATGCAGCCTGACTCCTGTCCACCCTTCCTCACATGGTAAATATGAAGAAGGCTCTTCCTGAGGTGATCATATATAAAATTTGAATTGTAAGTAGAATTGGATGCTTGTATGGCCATTATAGGGGAATTGGTAAGGAATAAAGCATGACCGAACCAAATGACAAGATTTAGCAGTGAATGAGTAACCTTGATGCGCTTTACAAATCTTAGGTATATGGCCACTGAAGGAAAATAGCTTTCCTCTGTTGACTGTCATTTTGGAAAATTACGTTGTGCAACAATCCCAGGCTTCTTAGCATAGCCCAAAGGCAGCCAGGTGTTTTCAAATGCCACCTCCTCAATAGAATCTCTTCTGTCTCCTGTCTTACATTTGCTCAGTGCTTAGAATTTTTGAAGCCATGTAACTGGGTCCAGGCCAGAACAGAGATGTTCTTGGTGTTTTGACAGTAATTACTTGTACCTCAGGACCATTCTAAAAAGAATCTGTTAAAACTCTCTCAAATACCTTTTTCTGGGTTTGGTCTTATGTCTCTTGCTGCAGGGTACTTTAGAATAATTTTATGAAAATAAAGGAAAAAAATTGTTAACCTGTTCAGGAACTTCTAAGTTATAGACTTAGGCGAACTTATGTCTCTTTCTTTTTTTTTTTTTCAGAATTATCTAAATAACAATGAAATAACCTAAAATTGGGGAATTAAGAAATCAATGGCTGGGAAGGGAGACAGTCTATGAAGCAGAGGTAAAAGCAGGGGAAGAGTTAGGGTCATGCCTGTGTGTGCATCACCACACACTGAAATACATAAAGAATGCACAATTGTGGGCTCTGCTGTGTAAAAGTATACAGAGCTCTTGGGTTATGAAAATGGAAATGATAATGATGAAAAATGTAAGGCTCCAAAGGGCCTGACTCTCCCAGCCCCAGCCTGCTTGCCAGCAGAAACACTTCTCTCTGCGGAAAATTCAGCTCAATCCCTGAGCCTGTCAGTAGCAAGCACCAGATATGGTTAAGAAGATAAGAGAGGACAAGGAATTTCAAAGATCTTGGGACATCTGGAGGCATCTGGAGACTCTCAAGAATTTGCACTGCACACTTCAGGGACTGCCCACTGAGGTGCAAGACTGCCAGAGAATTTTGACCATAGATATTTATCGAGATCTTCCTGCTTCGTGGCCCTGCCTTCTTCTCTCCATCCCTATAAATGGGAAACACTTCTTTATGTTCAGTGCAGATGATTTATCCTGCTGTCTGTCTGCCTGCACCCAGGCACAATAAATTCCACACCATATTGCCTTTACACAGATGCCTGGTGGTCTCTGCTGGTTCTGCCCTCTCTTCCACGTGTTACATATGCTATAAGAAATAGGTAAGAAAATAAGGACTTCAGTGATTAAGTATTACAATGGCTTGTGCACATAATAAGTGCTATGAGTTGCCGTGATAGGCAGAGTAAACAAGAAGGGGCTGGTCTGGCAGTTGGGGAATGGTGTTAAATGCAAGTATCTTTTCAATGCAGTCAGTATCTTAAGTGGGTAGAGGAAAAGAAAAGAGACTGACAGAGGTAGGAGGAACATTGTGAATAAATATGAGATGGTAACAGATATACAGTTTAGAGAAGTGTAGAGCTGAAATGGTAGACTGAAGGGCAAAACTGTACAAATTTAAGTCTGGGGATGCAGCTCAAGGGCAGCATGATTGTTTGTGTGTGAGCTCTTGGACTTTATCCCTCAAACTGTGAACTTTTGTTTTTATTCTATGAAGATTACAAGTTCGCACGAGCGCTTCCAAAATTATGAATTGCAAGGCCTGCAATACAAAATTTCAAAGTGCACTGTTGAGCACTAGAGAAAAAGTAAGATCTCTTGACCTAACACACAGAATAGGCAAATTTACATAACAGTGACCTGTCCTTAGGGTCTGACCAACGTGGTCCTTCTTTTGCCCTAATACCTTGTATTGGGAATGTGTGGACCAGCTTCACCAGCTTCACAGATGCAAATCACATACAAGGCAGAGTGAGGTATTTGTGGTAGTGATATAACTCTATTCGAAGAGCAGGCGAACTGAAAATGAAGAAAACAATTGAAAGCTGGAGATTGTACCTGTCTCTACTTTTCTTTTTAGCTGTGTCTCTAGGGCCCACTGTCCTGCTCTGGAAAGCCGAGCAGTACCTCTCTGGTAATCTGCGTTCGCAGTGGGATCAACCTACAAAGCAGAGTTTTATAAAATATAGCCACTGAAATGGGAACTGGCAGTCTCATTCATTTTAAATAAGACTAAAACATAAAATCACATTCTTTCTCAAAGTTTCAGACTGCATTTAATATTTCTTATGCTAAGCCCCAGATTGCTTGAAAAACTCATGGAAGATTAAACTCCTGTTCTTTTTCCTTTTTATACTCATACAACATTAGTCAATGTTTTTGCCTTTCTTTTACTTTTCTTTTAACCAGGTCAGTGTCTTTATTCACTTTGCTTGGAACCCTGTCATGAGAGTCGCATATAGGTTACCTAAGGGTCCATGTGGAGATTTGGCACTAAGGCATTTCATTGTGATCACATCCAAATTGTTGAGTGATAAGGAGCATGTTTATTTTGTGAGGGAGATCTTTGGTAGGCATAAAAAATGGTGTGCATGTTTCAGCAGGGCCACAAGTCTCCATGATCATTGAAAGCTATTACTAGCAAGCACGAGCCCACACACTGGGCTAAGGATCACAGTGTGCTTTCTATTTCAAACCCTAGTTTAACCTAGACTATTCATATATGTGTTGAGTTCAGGGTGCCTGATCTTGTGTTAGCCATGGAACTTGCAACCCCACCTTTGATGAAAATGACCCCTGTTATGGTACATTGTGTCCACTCGAGGAGTTAGAGGCTTGGCTAAGTGACTCAGCAGTTCTGCATCCTGGGGTGAAAAGGACATGCCCTTACTCCTCTGGGTTGTTGTTCATTGTGTCAACTTGAGAAGTTTAGAAGGTGAACTATGTGACTCAGCAGGGGCCCAGGGTGTTTACTTTGTATTTGTCCTGAGGCTGTGCAAGAGGAAGGCCTGGAGATGGTGTGGGTGTAGAGGACCAACCCTGTCAGGGGAGGTGGTTGCATACAGTATAAGGAGGGAAAAGAGGCTTGCTTCACCTCAACTTTTTGCACTTGCTGCTTTTGCTGTCTTGTGTCAACTTGAAGTGTTGTCCCTGTGACCTGCCACCCTGCCTTAGGACCAGCTGATTACACACTGAAACCTCCACAAACTGAGCTAAATAAACCTTTCCTCCCTTAAGTTTAGGTGTTGGGTATTTTGTCTCAGCAACAAGAGAAAAGTAACCAAGGCACGTCCTTTCCTTTTTATTCTCACATTGTGCTTTGAGGGAAACTGACGCCACCTCCAGCTCCAGAAGATGCAGTGTGACTAAGTCTGAACCTCTCCCTTGGATGCAAAATCAAGACCCATGATAAGATAAGGAAATAAGTTGGAACTGGTAAGACCAAACTCAGGGGATGCTTAAGCAGAATGAGAAAAGAATATGCCTCCTCTCTTTCTCTCTCTCTCTCCTGTAAGTTTTACAGCCACATTTCATCGTAAAGAGAAAGTCTGTCTGACAAGAGTGTTAATACAAGGGAAAAAGTAGAGCTCAGAAATGGACAGAAAATAAATCGATGCAATCATGTGCACTAGATTCGTGCTGCATACAAAAAAGGTAAAAAATTACCTTTGATTATTTTTATGTTCATTGAAAATGTTTTTTGTACTATTCCTAACTTCCTCCCCTACACACACACATATCCAGAAATCCCGCTGATGAGCATTTGCCAGTATACCACAGACAGTTACCCACATGCACCCAAGCCCATTGTTCTTGAATCCCTTGTCTTTTACTTTTCCAATGGACTGTGAACAAAGAGAGTATATTTTTCAATTGGTATGTTTTCCTTTGAGATCCTATAATTTCAGTTTGGTTCTTCACAAATAATCTGTTGATTTTCCCTTTAAGGTCACTCCTGCTATTTAACAACTGTGACATAAGTGCTTTTTCTCTTAATCCTGGCTACTATTGTCCTATTTCTTCACAAATTTGCTAAGTTTTGCTTATACAAGACATCTTGAGTATACAATGCATTTGAAAGTCTGCCCTCAGGCATGTTTCTTGGAATGAGATTCCTTTTACTTTAATAAACAATTAATTATTGACTGCGTGGGATGTGTGCATTCCTTGTTTTACCCTTTGTTACACTCCCCTTTGCATCCCTGAGATTTGCCCTTGGCCTCATCGGTGAATCCTCAGGCCTGCACCTGACCTTTACACTGAAGGTTCAGCCCTCCTGAAACTTCCACAGAAAGACCAAAGTGATTACCATACCTGTCTCTTTTGATAAAATTTAAATTCTAAACTCTTTTCTTCATGCCTGTGGTAAAGAGCATTTGAAATTTCTACTTAGATTTTTAGTTATGGAATGATTACATTCTGCTGGGCTCTTTGGAGCCTTGTGAGATTTAGGAGTCAGCCATGCATATGAAAGGATTTTGTTGTAAAGTTTAAAATCACTTCACTTTGCCTTTATGCTTTTCAGAATCACTTTCTCAATATCTAGCTAATTTGTCAGCTCCAGGTTCTGCCCTCTAATATGCTAACCAGGCCTGAAATTTTCTACATGCATTTCAGCAGTTGTACAGAAAAGCAGAGTGAAGTAACTGAAGGAAAATATCTAATAAACTCACTAGAGTTTATTTAGTTGCTATTTAATCCTTGCTATTTAATTCTCTCAAAAGAGAAATGTTCTCCAGTTTTTGCCTAAATTTGTCTTTCTTAGTACCTTCAAAACTATTTCTTCAACTTTTCTGGAGTTTCAGATTTTTATTTAAATTCATGAAGTACAATGGGCTTCAAGATTACTGGGAATAGAACTGCTCTATTCTCTTTCACTTTCTACTATTTTCAGGTATTCCCCCGATTCTCAACTACCAAAGTTCCTCTTTGTCATGTTCAACAAGTATTATGTTTTTAAAAACATTAGTTCTAACATCTTGGGCTGGGGATATAGCTCAGCATCACAAGCGCCTGTCTGGCAAGCAGAGGGTCCTGAGTTTGATTCCCAGTACCAAAACAGAAAACAAAAACTGAAAAGGCCTAATGTCTTTGTGATTTAGAGTACAAGAAACCATTATTTGTGCTCATTTCTTCAGACTTAATATAACTTTCCAAAGTTACTTACTAAATGGGTCTCTTCACTAAAGTTTGCCTCTAATAGCATGTAAAATTTTACTGCAATAAGTTAGTTGTCAACTTTCTCTATTGCTACAAAAAAATTTCCCATATTTTTGAAGGAAAAAATTTGCCATCTTTTTACTAATTTCTTAAGAGTTTTGAATGGGAAAATAGTTTCCCTGTGGTAGAGCTGGAGTGCAGGGGTGGCTGAAATTATGGTGCATTCATGACATCCTGCTCAGCACTCACTGCCAACTGAACGTACTCATTAATAACAAAAAATAGACAGAAGCAGGATTAGGACCCCAAACAGCATCATTAGTAGTACCACGCCTCAGATTTTGTGCATATGTGAATTTAGTTTGTTTCCTTCCCTTAACTTAAGCTGCCTCAATCACTCTTAGCCAAGTAGGACTAATCCCAATTGTCTACACATTTGCCACGTGGGATCAGGTCAAGCTGCTTTAAGGAAACAGACAAATAAACAAAAAAGATACAAGCTACTAAGAAAAAGAGCAGAAGGAACTCCTCAAAACTCTCCACCCCAACTTGAGACAATTCAGGTCAAGGAGCAACAGCATCTTTCCCTTTCTTGTTACTTAAAAGGATGCTTCAAACCAACAGCAAGTAACAGGAACAGCTCACTTTTTATGACTGAAAGGAAATTCTTATCTCAACTGTGATTGTAATTAAGATTGATTTGAAATGTAGCTAAGACTTCTCCTTGAGAAGAAGTATAAGAGAGAGGAGAACCCAGAGGTGCTGAGGGAACCACGTGAGGCCCGGGATCCCTTTTCAGGTGGGACAGCCTTACCAAGGGGAAATGATGGAAACTTTACCACCTTGCATTTTGATTTGGATTTGTAGAAACTTGGCTGACAAAAGATAGACTAAACAGTGTCATCCATTTATTTTCAAATGAAAGTTCAAATTTTTAACCTTCTAAATTATATCTGTTAGCTATGACTCAATAAGCCCACAGTGAAATACAACTGTAGATATTTTGTGATTACTAAGTAGAAAAGATTAAGGGATGCTTTGGAGACACTAGGAAGTCAATTTATGGTCATGATCACTGACCTGTAGAATCTTCTGTGTTGTTGGACATCTTGGTTATACAAGTTATTTTGCTGTTGCTTTGGGAAGCAGCCAGTTTAGCTGTAGGTGCACTAACGTACACATATGTGGACAGATGAGATTTCTTTATTTTTTTCAGATGAGGTATAGACCCATGAATTAAGTGTGCATGTCTTACAATCAAATTTTTCACTTAATATTTCACTTACATGTAATGAACAGTAAAGTACTGGGTACATGAAGTAGCTTGGTGTCTTCATTACTTTTCTTGTTGCTGGAACAAAAGTCCGGGCACCCAGAAGTTAAAGGAGAAAAGGTTTACTTCAGCTCACAGTTGGTAGAGGCTGTAGTCCATAGTCAGTGGTTCCAAGGAAGGTTGGCATGGCAGAGGGGCATTGCAGAGGAGAAACAGTTCATGGCATGGCCAGCAGAAGGCATCAGCAGCAAGCAGCAGCAGGCAGCTTGCCTTCTTTCTGTCCCTTCATATTCTATCCAGGCTACCAGCTTATTGGTTGGTGCCACCCACACTGAGGGGCTTCCATTATCCACACCCTTAATCCACCTTCATACAACCTAAATCAGTCACCTTCAAAACTCCCTAAGAGCACATGTAGCTTTGGGGGGACATCTAGATACAAGTCATAATACTCAGGCCAGTAAAAGTTTAGATGAGAAAAGACAGGCAGTCATGAGAGTGGCATATGTGACTGATGTCAATATCCCAAAGCAAACTAACCCCCCACCCCATTAGTCCCTATTGGGGTCAGCTGTGTCATTAAAATTTATACCTATTATTTAGCTCAGAGTCCTTTAAAAGAACCCTTTTGAAACTATTTGTGGTCAGTGAAGTCTGGGGGAAGATTGGAGCAAGGAGATGTCCATTCAGTTTTTTCACATGTTGACTTGCAATTGTCCATGGCAATATCCAATTGGAAATGATATTGGGTGGATACACTGGTCAGTGTTCAGAGGGAGACTGGGGTTAGAGAATTATGTCTACAAGGGTCTGCTAATATCAGCTACAGAAGGATTGTAGGGTTTTTTTGTTTGTTTTTTTTTTTTTTCCAGTACCGGGAACCGAACTCATGACCTTGCGCTTGCCAGGCAGGCGCTTTTGCCCCTGAGCTAAATCCCCAGCCCCATATTAGTGCAATTTCAATAGAAGTAAATTAGTCCCAAGGAGTCCACTTAATTTTTACATAATCAGTAAGAGGTAAAACCAAAAATAGAATCAAATTCTCTTTTAATAAAATACTCGTACTAAACCATGATTTCTTTTTGGCCCACAATTATCAGCCAGGCCCTGCAGCGTGCTCAGCACATGTAAGGCACTAGTGAGGGAAAAGTACATGTGTAAGAAGGTAAACACAAGGCGACTGTGATTGCAGTTCAGAGACAGCAGTTCTGTCTGCATTTCCACCGCTTACCTTATGTAAAGCTCTTACCATTGGTCACCTAATCCCAAGCTGTGTTTATTATGCTTCTGTCTGCATCCTATGGTAAAGAGGCCCAATGTTTTACTTTCATAAAGGAGGAAATTTGAACTTCTCAAAAATGAAGTTTCCCTGAATCTGACCTAACCGTGCTCTCCAGCTAGACATCTCTTCTCCTGAAGGCAAGGCTTTCTCCTGCCAGACTGACCCTGCCACCCTTCTCTTGTTATCTGTTTCTACATAATAATACACCCCAAAAGTAGTGACCAGAGGAGCCACAATTACTTTCCCTACTACCTCTCAGGGCTTTGGGGTTGTCTGAGCTGTTTTTTGCTTCAGTTTCTCGTGCAACTGGGGAGAAGAGGCAGCTGGACCTGCAGTTACCTCGAAGACTTCTTCATTGATAAGTCTGGTTCAGCTGATGAGAAATTCAAGGGCACTGGACATGAGTCTGCTAGATTTCCTCAGCTATGCCTCACCTGATGTGGGTGCTCCATGTGGTATTACTGTATGATAAGATTAGTGTAGCCAAATTTCTTACCCAATGGATCAGGATTGCAAAAGCACATTCCTCAGGAAAGCATTAGGCAGAGGCTGCACCAGCCTACGATTTAGACTTGGAAGTCATGCCACACCACTGGGCCACATTCTGATTGTGAGAAGTAAGTTACCCAAGTGAAATGATAGTCATGGGGAATAGAATTAAACTCCAGCTCTTGATTGGAGAAGTACAGAATAAACATGTTTTAAAACTATTATACCACCCAACGCACCTGTATTTTCAGGATTCTACATTAATAGATAGCCTGTTCCTGGGACTACCTCATTTCTCCCTTCATCTAAGTCCTTTATATTTTAATATCACATTCACTGTCTCTTCTCTGGGAAGCCTTCATTGTCAAAGCAACTATTGATGATGTCAGAACTATTTTCCCGATTGCTGTATAGTATCTGAAATACTAGGTAGCATTTTATGTCCTATATATATAAACAGAAAATATGTTGGGAGATTTTAAAAGATGACATCTTCCAATGGTGGAACTTGATTAATTCAGGATAGTAGAGGGCATTTATTTCATTACCCACAGAAATAAACTATCCCATAGCAGATACCAAAGAAACTTCTTAGTCATCCAGCTGAGTGAGGTTGGCAGAAAAAACACAGGTTCAGGACTCAGGAGGCTTCAAGTCTATTTAGAAACTGAGTAAATCCAATTGCTCTGAGCCTCAATTCTGCACTATTCAAAAAATTCAAATAAAGCCCCTGGGTGAGGGGCCCAGAGAAGGGCAGACTAATTATCCCCCCCACCCAAAGGTAACTTATGATGTAATATTCCTTTTGAATGCAGCAAGTCCTAGAACCTGTTACTAGTTAAGTCTTCTTGGCTTTTTTTCATGGTAACTGGATGGCAGTAGTTTAGAGAAGCTTCTAATCTTGGCAAATACTCATTAAAATAAAAGGCTTCCACAAGGCCCTGGAGGAAAACTATCAGGAAACCAATTAGTTGAGGTCCAGCCCTTGACTTTCTCTGTTCAGAACTTTAAACTTACTATCCTATTTCTTCTTTCATTTTCTTAACCTGTAATTAATTATGGTCCATTACAAATTCCCAGATCACAGGAAACATTTATCTCCAACATTAAGCCACTTGGAGGAGAGATTAAATCTGTGAAGAAAGCCTGCTGAATGACTAAAGTGTCTCAGGGCAGAACAGATGAACTCCAGGTGCAGCTCCCAGGCTCAGGGAATAAGGTAATCAGAGTTATCCTCCCATCCAACCTTCTAGAGCTCTTCCATCATGACTGATACAGTGCAAAACAGCAGATAATGTCTAAAGAATGTCGCTACCAAGGGTTCTTCAGAGCAGGTAGGATACAAGATCACACTGACCTTCGCAAAATAGTTTATCTTCTCCAATGTGATTTTAGACTCAGCATCATAGAATATTAAACATTTCAGAGTCTATATTACTGCTTCCCATCTTACACATATACCAAATAATTGACATTCATTATTTTACTTAATGCTCACCATGACAGGGATATTGTTATCTGACAGCTAAGAAGGGAAAATTGAGGCTCAGAGAAGTCAAGTAATTTTTCAAATCAGAGATTAGCAGGGATAAGAGACCTGAATTGAACCTAGGGTCTACTGTTCCCAAATTACATTCTTTCCATTATATCCTATCTTTACAAATGTATACATGTATATGTCTACTATATATCATTAATCTCATCACTCTACTTACATATAGACACACAAAACAATATAATATAAGGGAGTGAATATCACATAAGAATTTATTTAAATGTGTTTTATTGGTACTCTTTTATTTGGTATGTCCAATGGCTAACATGGTGCTTGGCATGAAATGGGAAATTGATGGGTATTTGTTGAATGAGGAACATTCCTGTAAGATGTGACAAGGAGAAGGACATAAAGAAATATCCAGATGGAAAAATAACAAAGAAAAAAATCTGGACACCTGTGTATCAGAAATTGAATGTCAGAAAGGATTTTCTCAGACATGGGAGGATCTCCATAATCAAAGGCACTGATGTGGGAACTTTGACTTTTTCTAAAGAACAGAGAAGAGTTAAGTCTCACAAAATCAGAGTATGAATTTAAATAGATTTTTCATTCTGTTTGGTATGTTTTATATATGGATGTCCCCCTACAGCCTCAAGCACTCAAAGACGGGGCCTTGGGAGGTGATTGGGTCACGGGCCTGTGATAGTCATCAGTGGATTGGTTCACTGATGAGTGTATGGCTGATTTTGAGTTAGTAGGTGGGATCTGGTCAGAAGAGGTGGGTCACATTGCCATATCTTGAACACTTCTCTGCGATTTCTCTCTGCCATGTCGCACTGTTTTGGAGTCAGCCAAATGTGGATTAAACCTCTATAAACTGGGAACCAAAATAAACCTTTCTTCCCTTTATTTGCAGGTATTGAGTATTGTATATCAGTGATAAAGAAAATAACTAACACACTGCTCTCACATTTATCCCTGCTCATTCAAATTGTTCCCAGAAAGATGAGCTGTGATATAACCCTGAGGCAGTGGTACAGAGGGCTAATTGTTCAAAATATTTTAACTTCGGGTTTGTATGATGCCTACTTTTCAACTTCAGAACAATTTTAATGCATTTAGAAAGTAAGGAAGAAACAGGAATAAAATTTGGAGCTAGAAATTTCAGGGTCAATTTATACTTTGGTATTTTGTTTTGTTTTGGTTTGGTTTGGTGTGTGTGTGTGTGTGTTGTTCTTCTTTTAAGACAAAAGATGTTAATATATGACTTTTTTTGCAGTGGGTTAAAACATTCAACAATGGTCAAGTTTGATGTATGAATTTTGATTCAGACAAATCTATTAATGCAACAAAAATTTAAAACTTTAGCGTTAAAGATTCACTTCACTGAAAACAAAGCTCTTTCCTTCTTTCCAGATTTTAAATTATTCTGCATGCAGAAGGGACAACTAACCACCCTGGGAAGATGACACTGTGGACAGTGGGACTCCATCCGTAGTGCCCCTTGCACATTGGCACTGAGTTGCAGTGGGGTTCCTGACATGTGAGTTTTCTGCGCTACATTCTGAAGGGAGAATGTAGTTTTGGACAAAAGGGAAGGGAGAGTGTCAGTTTTGGACACACCAAGCCACATGGGGTCCTCAACATCCCATAATCATTTTCATAGCAGCCATGATAAGGAATCCAGAAGTCTACCATCACCTCCCAGGGCTATCTTGCAATAAAAATGTCCTCTTTTTAGTAAGGTATAAAGTGGACCTAGCAAATAACTACTATGGATAATGTTATAGACCAGTGATAGATAACTGTTCAAGGACAAGTACCCAAACTACAACCCCAAACCCACTTATTTATTGCAACGTGTCAATATTGCAATTAAAAATGAATACTAACGTTTTAAGTTTAGGAAAAAAGTCATATATTAACATCTTTTGTCTTAAAAGAAGAACAACACACACACACACACACCATAGGCTCACCACCAGAGTTCTACACATTTCATCTCATGGCATGCACACACACACACACACACACACACACACACACACACACACACACGAGAGCAAGAGGAAACAAGCCCTGCCGCCAGGAGATACTACACTCGTAAACCATCATGTGTGAGCTCCTTGAAAACAAAGACAAAATATTTTCTTCACTCTGTGCCTAGTACCCTAAATATTGCCTATTGAGTAAATGAGCAAATAATTCAATACATGTTCATTAACATTCACTTATTCAATCATTCAACAAATACTGAACTATGATAAAAGTAATGGCATATGATAAACATTCTGCTGTGGGCTGGGATTATGTGGGAAAAATTTACCAGATCTAGAAAGGAACAAACTGAAAGAAAGATATGCCATGGAAGGAGGGAATATTTTATATGATGCATGAGAAGCCAGTTTGGGTACATCTTAATATGAGGGAAAATATGAACATTTTTTCTGAGTCATTCTGCTGGCACTAAACACTGTTCTCATTTGTTTCCCTGTGAAGATTTTGTTCCACTATGTTTCTTTCAACTGCTTTATTGTTCAGATAATTCATTGCTCTTCCTCAAAAATACCTCTTATAACCTGTACCATATGGAACTTTGCCATTATTCAGTTTTGTTTTTTTTTTTACTTTAAGATGAAAAGTTAAAAGGAAACAAAATATGAAGCTTGGTATGGTGGTGCATGCATATGATTCTACCACTCTTACAGGCTGAGGCAGGAGGCTCGCAAGTTGCAGGCCGGCTTGGGCAATTTAACTATTCAGTGAGACTCTGCCTCAAGTTTAAGAATAAAAATGTGCAGAGGATGTAGCTTAGTATAAAGGCCCCGGTTGTACTGAAACTCTAGTGCTGTGGGGAAAAGGTATCTACTGTATACCTGCCCAATCACAAATCACAGCTATACTCTTCCAGCCTTTCATATTTCTATGCCAAAAACTCCCTCTGCCTCTGACCCCCGCTGCTGTACTTGTGTCTCCTTTCCATTGCCTCATTGCCTGCATTCCTTTTTGGCTCTGTCCTGATGAAACTTTCTACCGTTTCTCAGAGAGGACATCACTCCCCCTTTAAACCTGGTCTAGGTTAGGTATCTGTCACCTTTTAATGATTTATACTAATGTTAACAAAAGGTGCACATTTTGGTCATAGTTAGATCTAGGATCTCACAGTGTGCCACCAAGATCTGGTTTTGTCTGTCTGTTAGACTCATTTTGGGTCAATATTTTTCATTCACTGTGCCCTGTGTTAGCCATCTGTTGCTGTGAAAAATTACCTGAGATAATCAATGTCTAAGGAGAAAATATTTATTTTGACTTTCAGTTTCAGAGTGCTCAGTCCTTGGTTACTCAGCCCTGTTGCTTTTGGGAATGACATGGCACAGGACATGAAGGCAGAATAGCAGTGAATAGGAAAGTTGGTCATCTCCTCACAGCTAAGAAGCAAGGGACAGAACAAAGGACAGGGTCCTCATTCCTCCTTCAAGGGCATTTCCCCCAGTAGCCTGACTTCCTTTCACCAGCCCCGTCTCTCAAAGTTCTATCACAGCCCAATGTTGCCACAGGCCTTTAACACACAGCCCGAGGGGGTTGTTTAAGATCTAAACTATAGTGGGCTCTGATTCTCTGTCTCTAAAGGAAACATTTTTACTTAAAGCTTGCTTTAATAGGAACAGTAGTTAACATTTCCATTGGTCAGGGTTTGAGTCATGAACTTAACCTGGAACCAGGATGAGCAGTCTACCCTACGAAATTAAAGGGACAGAGTCAAAAAGTGATAATTTCTCAAAAGTCAGTTGGGGAAGCAGAAAGGTACAATTTTCCAAAAGAAAGGGTTAGTTAAACAATCAGAGAGATCCAGAAAACAGAATTCTATTGAAGTTGTGGTCAATTCTATTCAACGTATACACACGAGCACACGCACGCACGCATGCGCACACACACTCAATGGGAAAATGATAGCCCTCATACCACTAGTGTTCAAGAAATTAATGACTGATGAAATGATACATGTGAGACCCAAATTGAGTCATAGATTTTTGAAGGTACTGGACCATCCTACTAAAGGAACTGATTTTTGCCAACAATTACTTAGTGGTACCTCAGCTTTTGAACTTAATTCTTTCCACAATTATGGTCATAAACCAAATTGGATAAGAACCAAGTCAAATTTCTGCATGAAGTCAAAGTTGGACCTAATCATTGATTTTGATTCAGTACGAGTCCAATTTGTTTTTTTTTTTTTTGTTTTTCTCCGGTACCGGGAACCGAACTCACGACCTTGCGCTTGCCAGGCAGGCGCTTTTGCCCCTGAGCTAAATCCCCAGCCCCACGAGTCCAATTTGGTTTGTGACCAGAATTGTGGAGTCTACAGCCATTCAACCCTGAATGCGCCAGATCTCGTCTGATCCCAGAATCGCAGAAAGAATTAAGTTCATAAACCAAGGTGCCTCTGCACAGGTGTTAGGCCAGGATGATAGCAAATGATCAGAAGAGAATTTGATCCTGGGTCTGTTTATCAAGTACTGCACCAAGTGGTCATTTTTCCCTCTCTTTAGTTGGTTTGTAGGTAGGCGTAGCTCTAGCTTTCTACTTGGCACACTGACATATTCCTTATTCTATCATTTCTCATATTCAACACTTAGTAATTGGTGCAGAAGTGAAACTCTTTACTCCCAATGAGGCTTCTTTCTCAGAAGCTTACTGAGTGTCTGAAAACGGCACAAAAGGCTGAACTCACAGGGTAACCAAAGCTCTGGTGCAGCCCTCCCAAGGGAACTGATGCGGATGTAGGTCTAGACAGCACGCACACACACAGAATTTCCACTTTGTTACTGCGATGTGCTGGGAGCAACAAGATGCTTCTTACCTGCTCCTTTGCCTCCTTTGGTAAACTTCTGACTCTGTATGAGGTACGTAAAAGATGGGTTGGCAATGTGCAGAACAAGATTTATCTGCAGCATTAACAGGCTGAAATGGACCTTTCCAAGCAAATATATGATAAAAACACATCAGCTTGAGACAGATTCTCTAGACACAAATTCTTTAGGAAAGGAAAAAGTGGCAGATGAAAGGTTTTTGAGAGTGTAATTTTTATTCATTTATTTTCCTTTAAAATAAAGCAAAATAACTGACAGAAGGGAAATGTGATTTACAATGAACTGCAGTATAAACACAAAGGACTTCCCAAAATATTTACCTCCAGTGAAGTGGATTTGGTATTATTTGATGACTAATATCCACAAATACAAAATTGCATTGCAATCAAAATCTTTTCTTAACTCATTCTTTTAAATTTTTATTGAACTCTGCAATTGCTGAGATTGGCAGGGAGTTGTAGATTTCTTTCTTCCACATTTCTGTTTCTTCCTTCTCCAAATGCCATTATTGTAGCTACAGAATGAGATATAATGCGCACTTTCCTGGCTACTTGTGGTTATCATCACCATCATTTGGACTACTTGCAAGCCATTCTAAAGAGAGATTTTAAGAGCAATTGAAGCTATGTGTAGGGATTCCGAGCAGTAAAACAGACAGTGAAGAATCCCAATCCATTTGGCCAAGAGGCTGGCTGAAGAACGGCATCACAGAGCAAATGTAAGATTCCTATGTAACTGGGCTCCATCCATGTCTCGTTAGTGCTAGCTTCCTATCCTTCGAAGCCCTAAACAATAGAGCACAGCACTAGCGTGAAGACTACTGGACTCAGACTCTCTTCCCTCAATTCCCAGCTCTGCGATGTCCTCTTCAGATGAATGTGCGAGTGTTGCTTTTTAAACCCCTGATCTGTGGAAGGTGGATAGTACCACCTAATTGTAGGGAAGTTGTTGGAATGAAAAGGGAGAGTGAATAGGAGAGCAGTAAGGGGAAAGGGAAAGGGAGATCAGAGAGAGAGAATATTAATATATATCTATATATATGTGTCTGTGTGTATACACAGACACAACATATATATATAGATACATATTATATGGGGAGAGAGAGAGCAAAACATGTAGAGATTATATAAACATACATTGATGTTGGCACATGAAAGGTGTTTAATAGCTGTTGCATGAGCGTTGTTAAGTATGTTGAGTGCCAACTCTATTCCACAAGACCCCATGCCAGTAAGGACACAGCAGCACTTTTCCAGGCTTCATGCTCCTTCTGATGGAGTCAGGGGTGCTTCACAGCGGCACACATAATGATGTTCTTCTCTTCTGCTTTATGATTAATACTAATAGTAGTACTAATCTTTGCGTGCTTTTAAAACTGAGCCTATACAAAACCTCAGGATCCTTCCAAAAGCATCTGATGGACAGCTGTTACTAATTCAGTGCGGTATCTCAGAAGTCCGTTTGCCTACCCTATGATAATACAATTCTTAATTGCAGCTTGGACGTGGAGTTAAGCTACAGCTAATATTGGCGAGTGGCTAACGTGACCAGGAAGAGGACCAATTGAGTCCCTGTGCAATTTCTGCTCCACTCTTTTTTGCCAGGAGGACTTATTCTTCATTAACCCAGTGTGGTGATTTACAAGACCTTAAACTCAGCTTATTTCAGGAATTTATCAATGCGCAAGCTAATATAGCAGAAGTTTCATATTTATATAGGTTTGTTCATAAAAACGACAACAGAATTTATCTGTGCAAGTTAGCTGTGTGGGAGGGAATAGACAGGGAGTGTCAGCTGGCAATTTTCCATAATGAGTTGGGAAATACCATGAAATTTATTCCTTTACTTAGGAGAAGGTTGATTAACTCTCACTGCAGATACTTACTAGATTAATGTTGGGTTTACTTTTAAGTGACTAGGACCTGGTGCGTAACCTATAGCTATGTTGCTTGATTTGAACAAGATCCGATGGGAAGTCATTTTTATTCTGATTTTAAAAATAAATAGTTTAGCCCAAAGCAAGAATGAATTGTTCTGTGATTGGTAATTGAAATACGGGTAGGAGTGTGGGAAACTCTACAACCTGTCTATCAGAAAGGCAGGGACTTCAAATGTTTCTTCTCTTCAGTTCTTCTTCCTTCTTTAAATTTACATAAAAAGTCAGTGAGTGAGAAAAACTGCCAAGCACCGTGCCTTTTGTTAAGAGGGAAACGGGGAGGCATCTTGCAGTTTATTCCTCTTTATCCCACACTTCCTTATTTATCCCGCGGAGAATATGCCGCCTTCACTGCTTCTGTGGCCACAAGCAGATACTGACCCTCTGGCCTTGGCTAATCTGACCATCCATTGCTACACGGGAGACTGTCCTGCCTTTTCTATTCAGACGGATCTGGGTGAAGACTGCAAGAAGACAGAGTAAAAGTTTGGTTACGTGTAGAATTGTAGTAATTGTATTTGAGAGTTAAATGTAACTGTCTTTTGCAGAAATGAGCAGAGAAAAAGGTTCTGTAAAGGAAACAGAGACAGAAAAACAGAAGTAAAAGGAAAATGTGCTGATTTCTGAGAGTTTTAACTTTTCAGGATCTTGGAGCTTCTAGATTCCTGGCTGCGTGCTTTCCAGGACAAGTCAGATTAAATCTGACAGAGCAAACATCCCTTGTTATGACAATTATTGGACTCGGTCATTTTTAAGATTTGCCTTTTTTTTTTTTTTTAATTAGACTAGAGAATCACATTACGGTCATTGGCTCTGAATACTGAGCAGTTCACTGTTTTGTTTTTTTCCCCCACAATCTCCAGCCTTCAGACATGAATCCCACTTTTTATGAGAAATGTTCCTTAGCCTCAGTTAACAACTGAGAGGAGTTTCTGCAGCATCTGATGAAGGACTGGTATTCTCCACCTGGGCCACAGATCCTGACCTCAATCTTTGCAGCACCTAAGTCAAGATGGAGCGTGAGACAGACCCTTTATTTTCCCTCCTTCTTCTTCGATTAATTATTCTTCTGCATGATGAAAAGGCTCATTTCTGTGGATTCTGATTAATTCTCACACGAGTCACTGAAAGATGTTTTTATTTTTATCACTATTTGCTTACAGTACATGTTGACTGCATTTTCAAATGCTCACACTGAAGTGTAGGAAATTTGCATGGCATTTTCAAGGCAATGGTACATTGAAGGGTAGAACTTTAGCTGAGAACCTCTGTCTCCCAAGCTTTTGCTCTGTCTAGAACCTTCTGGTGATTCTTGCCCTTTCTCAGGGCTAGGAATTTAACCCTAGGCTCATGATATATCTCATTCCTGTGGGTTTTTAACAGTGCTTAACAGCATGAATCATTAAACTGTTTTGTGTTTCATCCCTTTTTATGGTTCTAAAAGGAATACATTTATTCAAGATTCGCTATACATCTTTACCTTAAAGATGGAGAAACCATATTATATTAGACCATTTTTCCATTGCTACAACAAAATTCATGGGTCCCGGAGCTTTACAAAGCAAAGTGATTTATGTAGTCCACAGTTTTGGGGGATAAAGAATGTGAAACTGGTTTCTGCTCAGCCTGGCAATGGTCTAATGGCAGATGGCATCTCAATGGTAAGAGCACAAGGAAAGAGAGAGATCGCATGGTAACTCAGCGAGCCAGAGAGGCAACAAAGTGCTGGTCTTCCACTTTTACTATCTGTTTATGTCAACTAACCGGGTTTCTAGTAGAGACACATTAATTCCTTCTGCAGGTAACATCTGCAGTGGCCTATAACTTCCTGCTAGGACACAGTGTGCAAACGTCCTGTCACAGTCACGTAGTCTCCCTGAGGGCCATCAAGCTTCTAATCAAGATAGCTGGGGGACATCCCAACTGTATTCAAACCATAGTACAAATCTTTCAACTTGCAATCGTCACAGAATATATAAGTTACCAGGTAGCACAGCACACCCAGATCTGTCTGACTATTCTCCCAACTCTACCTTCTCCTTTGTTTTCCAGACATAGTTATTAGTCTTCACACTGGGGTACTTTTGCCACCCCCACACTTCTCTTAAGACCAGGTGATAAGATGCACTCACTGATGTAGAGAAACAGAAAGAATGCAGGGGGAGGGCTGGGGATTTAGCTCAGCAGCACAGCACCTGCCCAGCAAGTGCAAGGTCATGAGTTCAATCGCTGGTACTGGGAAAAAAAAAAACCAAAGAGAAAAAAAAAAAAAGAGAGCAGGGGAAAACAGAAAGTTAACGTTGCTGCTACTAACCGATTACAGAAGGAACTATGCTTTCATGCTGTAAAAAGAAAATCTTAGTCCTCTCCAACCCTGAGAAGAAAAGATCCAAGATGGCTGTCTCTGTAGTAACCTCTCTCCTGACTTGCTAGTCTCTAGCTCTCTGGATGAGCGCTGCCCCCTTCTAGTGCAGTTTTTTTTTCTGCCTCCTTCACCAACCTTGATGATTATTTCTACTTGATTAAACTTGAACACACTTCCGGTTGCTCAAGATTGACTTATAATCTCTGGCCCTTGTTGCTCCTGCCTTCTAGACATGTGCTTTCTTGTTCATTCATTCATTCATTCATTCATTCATTCATTCATTCATCCAATCCCATTCTCTTCTCTCTTTGTCCTTTTTCTCTATGTCTTGTAGTAGACACAAAAGAAAGGAAACACAATCTATCTTTTTGCATGCTTTCTCCCCAAATGCATTCCCTAACGTCTTATTTCTGTAAAAAGAAGTAATCATGTGACTGTTACCCACACGTGAGAGTATCCATTGTAATGTCTCTGTGTTTACCTGATCAGGTTTCCCATGGCTTCACTTGCCTTTCCCGTGTGCATGGCTAGTTGTTCCCACATGCTTAATCATTACCACTTTGTAAGATTAGTGACTGAGCATTTTATCCAGTGTAAGAACCATGCAGATTCACCTTGAGGTGTCTCTCAGAGGTCCATTCTATCATTTTCAACAGCAATGATAAAACCTCCAGGTTTCTTAGGTTTCCAAGGACATTTGAGAACAGAACTAGGCATCAACTGAGACCTTGACATACTTCAGTCTCCCACTAACCTGGATGATTTCTGGAACACTGCCTTGACAAGAAATCCTTTGAAGGTACACTAGGCTTTAAACTAGCCTAATTTCAGTAAAGATCAATTACTAGAAACTTATTTATGCTTTTATGAGTCCTGAGAACCTTATTTAATTACTGATGACAAAGAACACAAGATCTATGGGGAATAATAAAGTATCATCCTTGTTATAAACTCAAATTTATCTCCCTTCCACCCGTTAAATCAACATTTATTAGTGTAAGTTATGACTATAAAAAAGAGCTAACAAGCAAAGGTTACTTGCATTTAAAAGCAAGCAAGGTGCTGCTTTTTGTTAAAGAGTAGAAAATGTCATCCAGTAGATGTATAAACAGACTTCCATCACTTCAGAAAATATTTTTCTAGATCACCTCTCACTTACCCAATACTGAACTACAAGATGCTCTTGTGAGATGGAAAACAGTGAGGAAGTGAAGGGAAAAAACAATCAGATGGACCAAGTGATTAACTGCTGAAGAGACATAAAAAGGAAGGAAGAGGGACAAAGAAAAGGGAGGTTGCTGCTGTTTTGCAAGCAGCAGTTTGTGAAATGACTCCTGTGAAGGAAATAATAAACCACTAGTGCATGGTAAATAAATGATGTTGGTTATTGAAAACTGCATCTCTTCCCAGCTTCTAACATTCTTTAATATTTCTAAACAAGACAAAGTAGAACAATGCACATTTTGGATGTTTTGTGGTAAATATTAGTGTTCTTCTGATTTATCCTTGGTTCAGAGATCCCAGTCTTTTGCTCAGTATAATTAAACATTCAAAGCTCTCTTCCTGGGAAAGAAAAGGAAGTTGAATTTATATTTCTGGAAAGAACTGTGTCCAATGGTTGCATCACATTGTCAGAATTTTGTCTGTTTCTGAGTCTGGGGTTTGGGTCTCTGCTTGCATTCTCCCAGCCGGATTGGATTTTCTTAGCCTAATTCTGTCTTCTGGTGGTAGCACCAGACTCCATCAGCTGCTGTCCTCAGTGGTTCTTAATACCTGCAACAGCTGCAGCTCTTCATAGAGAAGCTTAGTGAAGAGAAAAAGTAGTGAAAGCAAAAGTGTAACACAGAATCCCTGGCACACTATTTAGCAGAGAATTTTTACAGATGAATCTTCCTAACTTCAGAGCATGATACACATTGCAAATCACAGAGCTCACAATGCTGGTATGATGTTTTCTCAGCTGAATGAACACCTTTGCTTGTGCCTCGTGCTTTTTGTAGAAGCTCTTGTCTTACCTGGTATGCTATGGTTTGGACACATCTTCACTTCAAGGTTTTGAGTGCAGCAAGCTTGGCAGCAGTGTACCGGGTGACATCAGGTGGGGCCTAAGAGAAATAGACTACGTCATAGAAGCTCCACCCTCGAGAATATGACTAATGCTGTACGACCTAGGTGCATCAAAGCTCATGCGACTGGTCAAGATTCTGAGAGAGCAGGTTGTTGTAAAGGAACAAGCCAAACCCCTCTCGGGTCTCTAGGTTCCTCTTTTGTTATGTGACCTCTGTCTCTTATTTGTTCCCACAGTACAGTGGCATCTTCCATGCATCCAAGTGGTAAATCTGGCTCATGAGAAAATGCTCATGGGTCTTCTATAGTTGGTTTGCAAATTTGAAGACATCAACAAACTGGTGATTGTGTTTTGGCTTTTTGCTTGGAAATAAGAGAATTTAGAATCCAGTGAAATCCATACAGGTTCATTGTGGTAGCAATAAATTATATATACCTATCTGCCAGTGTGGATGCCTATGCAAAGATATATATATATACATACATATATATATACACTAATAGACTATGTATATAATTTATAACACAAAAATCAAGGTTATAGCCAGTTGATTTTTAGACTTTTTGTGAGAGAAATATATAAGAATATTTGAAGCTATAAATACTGAAATATTAGTTTTATTTAAAGTAGTAAATAAAATATTAAGTAATATTATTTTATTACTTTAAATATTAAAATAAAGTAGTAAAATATTATAATAATACTATTTTATAATATTATTTTAATATTTTATTTACCTCTTGAATTGGCTGGAGTACAGTTGGCGGTTGGTTTTGAAGAACACAGTAGGTGTATATTGATTGGCATGGAGTGGTGAAGAAAGGGAGCACCTGGCCCTTTTATATTTGTAGATAATATGAAGAACCCTCATGAAGGGCTCAGACATTGATTGTTGTTGCTCTGACCTCATCAGGGAACAGAACTGAGTGGAACACAGCTTGAACTCACAATCAAGTGGAATCAAAATCAACAAAGATTCCGTATTTTTCTAGTTATGGAATCTTGAAAGAATTCCACTCAAGTATCAAGGATTTTTATTTATTTGTTTTACTTTTAGTTGTTGTATGTAGATGATAATAAAATTATTACTATAGTACCTGACAGAAGGGTTGAATGAGAAAATGTATGCCTGATATATCACAAAACTTCATAAAAATAGTAATAATTATTAAAATGATAATACCAGATATGATACATATAAATGTATTCTGAGAGCATTATAAAACATATCAAAAAATGCATGGAAAATTGCATACTGTTATGAAATCTCAGAAGAAGACAGTAGTAAGACTGCAAAAAACAAATTGCAACATCTTTATTTACAGGACTTGCAATTGACTGTTATGGACTTACCTACCAGGATGCAGGCATGACTCTGAGTTCTCAGAACTGTGAGTTACATCACACGGAAAACCTCCATGAATGGCCCCTTTACCTTCATATCCCTTAAGAGCTGAAACTGTGGCAGTAGATCGAGATGCTAAATCAGAAGCCAAAAGGAGAAGGTGGACATATGCAGAAGCAATAAGCAAGTTCATGTGCCTTGCGTGCTTAGTAAAGAATGACGAATCCTCAGGCTGGCCATGAGTAGAGACACCATATTAGTTTTTGAAGTTTATGCTCGTTAATATGTGACTGATGACAAATTTTGTGGAGTACTATTTTGTACATAGCAGTTATAAGAAAATTTCAGAATCTACCCTTTTAACACTTCATCTTCCCAGATGATAGGGAAGGCTTGGTATTCAGGATAGACAGATCTGCTATGTGCCATATTAACTTACTGACCTTCAAGGAGAATCGCTGTGATTGATTGAGTGCCCAAATGCCCCAGTTTTCCAACCACAGTATTTGCAAAACGGCCTGCAACTTTCCTATCTCTGCCATTCACACTAGATCTCATCATCCTCTCAGTCCCTTTATGAACCTGTCTGTAATTTAGCCAGAAGAAGGCAGGAGTGAGTCTGCCACGTTGGAGGCTAGTCCTCAAGAGACTTTTCCTGATGCTACTTTAACTTTGTGACCTCTGAACTGGCCATGAACACAAGGCATGACAGCAAACCAGGCTAGTGTATGGGCAAAGGAGGGCAAAGTTTTCTTATCTAAAAGACTTCATATCTAGAAGACTTTCCTAGGATCAAAATGTTCAGTTAATACATGACTGATGACAGATTTTGTGTACTACTATTTTCTACATACTGTTTTCTACATCCCACCAAAAACACTTTGATACTTTCTACTGAGATTGCTGAAATTTTAGGCATGTTTCTATCTGGCTTAGGCACCTGATCACACTTTTTTAAAGATGATTTTTGTAGGAAACACACAATTATGAATTATTTGTCTGTGATTTGACATACAAAGCTTTTTAAAAGCCTAGCCAACTTTAGCAGCTAAGAGTGTGATTCCTAATGACCTGAGAGCCATTCCTTTGAAACATTAGTTGTCATGGAACAAAGTTCTTGGCTTCTAGTCTGCAAAGTAGGAATGTAATTTCTGTAACAACTTTCTTCAGGTTGCAAAACTACCATTTGTCATAAAGATTGAGAAAGATATTTTTTCTTCTAATAAAACCATTTAGCAAACACAGATCAAATATGGCTTTCCACTAACACCCTTAGCATTTTCCACTAGCTCACCCCTTGGCCTAGCATCTTTACCTCTTTGTTTCATAAATCTTGAAATTAAGAGAAACTGTTTTCATTTGTGAAGTGGACCAAAGGATACTGGATTTTGAGTGGGACATATAACTCTATTGACTTTAGGAGATTTTGAGAGTGGGAGAGTGGATTTTTCATGTGAAAAAATAAATCAGTGCTAGGTTTGTGGCCAAAATAATGCAAGTTTTCCAATAATCCCTACATCCGTGGTGTTTGCAATGTGACTTTGAAGGCCTTCTCATCAACCACTAAATTATACACTTCTACCCAAGTCTTTCCTGGTCTTATAACTTTTTCAGGCCTCCAGAGTATGTCAGACACAATATTGTCCCCAGCCTAGAGGTTGTGTGTGCTTTGCTCCTTTTCCTTGAATATCTACCTCCACCATAGAGAAAAGGATGAGGTATATGAGAAAAGCATAGCTGTACTTCCAGAGGGTGACAGACTCCTGAGATCAGAGAAAAAATATCCTAGTAGGGTCCATCCGAGCTTTCCCACCATCTCATGGGCATCCTTGAGTAGGCCTAGTTAGCGTTTTCCAAACCTGGCTTAGACCTGCATAACAGCTCAGTTCACAAGATTCCTGAGAAATACTTAATGGCAGCTGTGTTGAGTCCATGATTCAGGGTGGACCTTTGTACAGCAAGAGGTAGCTAATACAGCCATGTGTCATCGATCACCCAGGGGAACTGGCGGAGGCCTCGGCGACTATCTGTCAGGACAGGCACTGCTGTGTTTGAACCAGTGCTACCTTCCCCACTCTCTGGCCCATTGCCTCCTTGCTTTGCACAGCAGGCTCTTGCCTTGCTCATCTCCCACTGGTTTCCACCTCCCTCTGCTCGGCATTTTCTCAAACATGAGACATCAGTTATTTTCCCCTATTACTACATGCTTGTGATACATCATGGTTATATGCACTTGGGGGACAGTGTGACAAAGTGATGACACTTTATGAAATGACTGGAAAGAGTTTAAACCACGGTCCAAGACCAGGGAGCAGAGTTAATGAGGCCACTAAGGAATTGAACCTTTCCCTCTACACTCTTCTCTGGGCATCAATCACAGGCACCTTGGTAGTATTTTTGAGACACATTTTTCAGTCTCTTTGACATGAGGGAGTGGAAAAACAGCTAACCCAGTCAGGTATATCTGCATTTCCCTGCAGCACAGCTGGCCACCAGCAAAGTGGGCAGAGACTGCAGATTCTTGAGAATCGTGGTAGAATCGTCACATGAAATCTTGAAAAAAAAAGAAGAAAGAGTTCATTATGAAGTCTGAGATTTATACAGAAAATATAAAAACAAGCTCTTTTAGACACTTGTAGCAATGTGGCTTTATTTTCTCTTGTCCATACCCACTTTATCACCCCACCAGACATGTCCTGTTAGTTCCATGACGAATTGAGTAGTCAACATGCCTCAACCTGCCTGTCTGTTTATAGTAACAACTCCTGGTGCTTGATAAAAAATGTATCAGTGAAGTTCTGATGATCTCAGTGGGCCCTGTCCCTGCTTGAATGCCTAGAAGTGCAGAAAGGCAGTGTTAAATGATATTGATGAAGTGAGAGGCTTTCCCTGCATGACAGCTGCAAAGAAATGATGCAGTTCACTACAGCACTGGACACTCTCAGTAGACCTTAGGGAAGCATCACCCTAAAGCAGAAGAGCAGTTTTATATAAAAACTAACTGAAGGTTTGTAAAGGCATGTATGTTTACCAAGAAGAGCAACAAAAGAACAGCAGGAGTCCTAGTAGCAGAGCTAAGCATTGTTGCAGGCATAGATTAGAATGCAGGAGGATGGTGAGTTCACAAGTGTTAGATACCGAGAAGGACTGCATGTAAAACATGAGGAATGAAGGGTGTGGTGAACCTTGCTTTTTTCTGCCCAACATCCATTTCCCTTTCATAGTAATTGCTTCCTATGTCTCCTAGGTGAACCATCGCTTTGCTACACTTAAACTATGTTGCTGCCATGAGGAAGTGGGGGCCTCATTCAGTTCTGGTCTTGAAATGTAACTCGAGAATGGCCCAATCACACTGTCACATCATACTGAGCTAGGATTTTTTTTTTCTGGGGTAAATGCAACCCATACCTATCTAAGGCAATGAGATCCAATTCCAAGTATTTTGTCAGAACTGCTGAGAAAGAAAACTTTTTCTGCTGAAGTTGAGACTATTCATTCCAAATAGGCCATCATGTGCAGAAACAGTCCTCACAGTGACTGGGAGGCAGAGCTGAGAGGGGTAACAGGCCCAATTAGTAACAGATGATCCTCTGGATCCAGATTTGCCTAGATTTATCAGCTAATTTGGGTAATGAGTCACAGTGTGTGTTTAAACCAGTTTGGGTTAGAATTTTGCTGCTTGTGGCAAGAAGGCTGACTTACACAGGTTGTTAAGGCTTTGATCCTTTGCAAGAAAACCCTGAACTTCACATCCACATCCTGTGACTCACAGCCTGAAACAAGGCTTGTGTGTGGGTAGGTTATTCTGGAAATTAATCACCAGGATCATGGAGGGCAAAGTAAAATCTGGAAGAAGGGCCACCAGTCTAACAGTGTGTGGGCAAGTTTATCACCACAATGAACACATGGGGCTGGGTCCCACAAATAATTGTGTGACATGCGTGTAGAACAATCTTCATATTCTGTACAGTAGAGGATGGTAAAGGACAGTGTACCCAGGGGTTTCTGTCCCCATTAGTCAAGAATTTCTCCAGGGGAATTTTATTCCTTTGCGATCTTCTCTTGCACATCAAAAATGGCTGAGTGGGTCCCTGCAGGGGTTCTGTTAAGCAGGAAACAGGAAGACCTGATTTAGTTCATTGCTTGAGCTGCTTAGTTCCTCTCTTTTAATCCATAAAGAGATCCTTATGTTGGGACAAACCATCAGTATCTTCAAGAAAACCTAACAGCGGGGCTAGTGAAACAAGCTATGGTCATGTTGCTTCTTGAGGGCCACCAAAGTCCCAGCTTGAGTGAATGTTCTCTGAGTGTTGGAAGATATAAGGAATACTTTCCCAAGAGTAATATGACCGACTTATCCTGGGACTGTCTGGGTTTTAAAGATAAAGATCTTTTTCCTTGGAATCTCCTTTATCTCCAGGCAAACTGGGATGGTCAGTACCCTCAGGAAGGGACATAACATGTGGCTTACTAACTTTAAAGCCTGCAGATGCACTTAGTCAGTATTCTCTTCCTACAGTGCAGGATGAACAGCCAAAGAAAGTTTTCTCTAAACAATTGAAATTGATGGTGATCATAGCAAAGTAGAATTTTCACTTTATTGATAAGACAGGGAAAACTGTGTTTGACGCTCAATTTAGATACTGGGTTGTCTACTGGTACTCTCACGAGCAGTTTTAACAATAAATGAGCAATTCAGCAGCCGTAACCTGAAAATTGCAATTTACCAAAGGCCCAGATCACTCCAGAATGAGTACCCGGGTTTCTTGTAGGCATACATTTGCTCCACAAACAATGCAAATTGGCTCATGTATACAGTATAAGGTTTTGCCCCTATTCATTGATAAATCAAAAGAATTTGTGTCCATGAATTAAAAATAGATTTTTGCATAATTGGCTGCTTGTGGTATTTTCATTCTTCATTTGTTTTATGGTAGACTTACTTTGGAGCAATTGTACATGTACCATGGAAGAATTCTTTCTGTAATGAGTATACAGCCAAAGCATCAAGTTACTGTTTTAGTTACTTTCCTGGTCACTGAAACACAACACCCAACACTCACAATGTAAATGAGGAAAGATTTATTTTGGCTAATGTTCCAGTCCATAGTAGGCTGGCTCCAAGGCAGCAGAGCATGGCAGATGCCCATGGCAGAGGTGCTCAGGGCAGACAGCTGCTTGTGCTAGTTTTACAGTTAAATTCTCAGTTTAATATTTAGCATAATCACCCCTAGGGAGCATTGTGTATCAATTTAAATATTTACAAAGAATTACTCTAGCTTTCATCTCATGCTTTGAGTTGATAGTTGTCTCCTTTTGAGCTTATCATGGTCATTTTTCATGGCTTCCGAAACTGCCAGTCAACTTAACAACATATATTATTGAATTGCCCAAGCATAGTTTAAATAGGACTATTTTATGTAGGCTAGTACTTCATCTCACTATTTTACTCCAACCTAGTACCAGTGAAAATCCATGGTCTTGTTATATTACAAGATCTGTCACCACTCCACTTATCAGCATAATGGGAGATCAATTGCTGCTGAATCATTAGTGGTCTGGTTTCAAAACAGTCCAAAGGTCTATTTTCCAGGAAATATGCCACTCAAACTACCTTAAATTTGACCCCTTAGAATAAGAGCATCCTTCATTTTATTTTATTTTGCAGTAAGGTTGAGGATTTGGCCTAAGTAATTGGAGATGAGGATTTCCATATGCATAAAAAAGAAAGAAAGAAGGAAGGCAAGAAAGAAAGAAAGGAAATTGAAGAATGACTTGAGTTTAATCTCACGTGTGAGGTAACCCCATGTCTTGCTCACTTTTCTCTCATTGCTGAGACCAAATACCTGACACGCACAATTAAAGGAGGAAAGGTTTATTTTGCTCACAGTTTGTGGAGGTTTCCGTCTGTACTCGGCTGACTCCAAGGCAGAGTGGCACATGGCAGAGGGCAACAGTTCATGGAGGCAGAAGACAGAAAAAGCAACAGCAGCAAAAGGGAGGTGGGGCGGGCGCAAGCCTCCTTCCCTCCCTTATACTGTGTGCAAACTACCTTGCCTAGGGTGGGTGTACCTCTCACACCCATAATCCTAACCTTGGACCATGGATCAGCCATAAACTCTAGAAGCCTGACCCATGACTGCATGAGGCTTTGGGGAGGATACCCAGACACAAACCATAACACCCCACCACAGATTCTCTAAAGTACCATGTAAAATAACAATGAGAATTTTCTACTCAGTGGGCAGAAGGGTCCATTATCTATTCCTTTTCTCACTGATCACAGTGTCATATTGATGGATTAACTTCTTTTCTTTCCCAGGTCTGTGCATGCATCGAAGAGTGACTTCTAGTCCATGGAACAGAAATTTGTGTTTCTACAAGTAACTCCCTGAAAGTCAGCAGAAATATTTTAGGGAAGAGATTAGCAGCTCTGAGAACTGTCACCAGGGGCTTCTGTGATTACTGGAATTAAAAGGTGAGTGGAGGAGTTGTTTGGTTGAAGTACAAGTCAATCCCACAGGGCACTCCTCACCTTCAACATGCAGACCATGGGAATTGCTGCTTCCCCTTCAGTTTCTCTCTATATATAATCTTCGAGGACTCTTTCAGGAGTTTACAAATGCCTACCTGATTTGAGGTCAAGGAACCACACTGCTCTCTGCAGCCTGAAATCCCTCACTTCACCTTGTTAGAACACCCACCATTCTTAATTATAGGCTTTTTCCCAGCCAGTGCTCGTTTACCCATGAGCACATTATTTCAACAATTACTATGTTAAATTTCTTCTGTGCAGTGATGTTGAGATAATCCAGTAATCAGTCAGAGATCTGCTTTCCTTCACTTTTGCTTTGAGATTAGCAGGAAGAAAACAGTGTCAGAAGTTCCATGATGTCCTGTTTTCCATCATTCATCACTCTTGAAACAAATTTCTTATACTAAAGGTAAAGGACACTATCCCAGAGTTTCAAGGATGCAATACTGAAATAGGTGAATCTCAGCTATCTTACTGAGTAAAATATAGCCTAAAATTTTGAAGTGAATTTTAGCAAATTGGAGAAAAATTTGCAGATATTGAAGATACATATATCATGAACTCATAAATGTATATCCTCTGTGAGAGTAAAATTGAGGAAGTGGACTGTATTCTAGCTCAGGGAACAAATGGTCTAGGCTATTTTTTCTTTTAATGGTAGAAATGTGTCATTCTCCGGAGTTGACGTTGGTAGTTTTAACTATTATCAAGGGATTTATACTTTATGCAAATGAAACATGAATACTAAGTACCAAAGGCTGGCATATAAAAGAGAACAACTAATTAAAAAATATCCCAGACTGTTTCCAAACTTGCACATTGGAGGACATGAAAGGACTGCATGGTGGATGTGGAAGGCCTCAGTTCTTCACGCATTTAGAGAAGGCTGCTCATTCCAAGGAGGGCAGCAGAGGGACTTGTTGATCTGGCCCTCACTGGAGCAGGGAGCCGAGACTTAAGAGATTCTAATATAGGCCACACCAAAGCAAGCGAAAAGTCCAACTTCACACTGTACTGAACACGTTTGTGTTTCCTTGGTCATGTGCAGAACACTTCCATGATTGATTAGTGGAGGGTGGGGGAAGAGAATATCATGACAAGTGATTTACAAATAATGTCCACAAGGAAGGTCAAGAAGTTCTTAGTAAGGATTCCCCTTAAGGGCAAGCATGAGAAAAATGTTGCCAGAAAGCAATCTGTGAATGCTATCTGACAGAGCAATTGAAGGGGACAGAGAAACAAGGACAGAAGAAGCAGAGACAGTACGAGGACAAGTTCCTGGTTTGACCATGACTGAGGGTGAAAGATCCACGTACAGATTCTGAGGTACTTAACAGTGGGTGACTCAGAGAACGAAAAATGAAAGCATGTACTTCTAAGGTCTCGGCCCAGTAGTGCAGCAGAGACACACAATCGTTCTATCACTGGATTTCACAATGGTCTGCTCATCAATACCTGCTACTGTCTCAGGCTACAACTTCATTAAGCAAAGAGTAAGTGGCTTAGAGTCAGATGGAACTGAATAAAGCTAGTCAAAGTTTGGGTTGAACTGAGTGCCCTAACTGTGACTGAAATAAGAAGAAAGGTTGAGGAAAAACTCCTGCATAGGAAGTGCCTGATCTTTATATATATTCTATTCTATGTGTATACATTCTAGATATGGTATATATCCTCTCTATATTTTCTCTCTACTTTTATACATTCTCTGTACATTCCCCATCAGTCTTTATATTATTTTCTGCCAACTTCTATGCAGAACTCTATGCACAAATCCAAGCCTCACAGATCTGAAAAGTACATGCACAAACCATATAAGATATGCTTGGATCTGTCCAAGTTCAGATTTAACCTTAGCGCAGTGAATCATGTCATTCAAGGTTAGGGCACAGCTGACAAAGACAGCAGTGTCAATTAAATAAAATTAATAATGCATCATACCAGTAAAGTGAGGGGGAAATCCAACTATTATCTGTTTTTTTTTTAATATATTAGCCTGACCTATATTTATTATTCTTTTCTGCAAAAATTAAATTTCCTGGAAGATTTTGAGAAGCACATCAAAAGTAATGAAGCAGAAAAATGATGGATGTTAAGAAATTAAGGTGCTTCAAAATGGGTAATAAACTTGTATCTCTTTGTTACCCATGCACTTTTGATGAGCTTGCAAAGTTTTAGATCTTTTTAATTTAAGGCAGAGCTGTTTTATTTCTTTCAGCTACAGTGGAAATAATTTCCTTATCTATCATTAGAATGGTTTAATACTTTCATTAATCCACACATCATAAAGCAGAAAGTGATTTTTATTCCTACTCCAATCAGTCTTTGTGCCTGCTTCAGGATGGAAAGTGGTTGTTTTCTGCTGATTTTGAAGATAGACTTAGGCCAGCATCTTCATGAGCTGTCACAATTATAAGGGCAGAATGGAGACACAGAAATGCTGCTGTCACCACCTGTCCCTTGGCATAATTTCTTTCTATAAGCAGCAGAATGTTTGCAAGTGCAACAGAAACCCTTGACTTTGCAGTGGGGTAGAGAAATACGGCATCAGGAGGCGCTGGATCTCCCGCTGAGGTGAAGGGATTTGTTTCCACATCTCATGCACGGGCAGCTGGTGTGCTTGTCCGACTCGCTCTCTTATTTTATGGCTGTGAGTGTGGACCAAGTTTGAAATTGATGTCCGAGTCTCAGCAAAGCAAGTTTTAGCTAAATTCCCCGTGTATGCATTGCCTGTGTCCTTATTTCCTAATCCTCTGAACTTTTACTGGGGATATTCTCATTCTTCCTGCACAGAGCCCTTCGATTTCTGTTCAAACTATACTGGAAAGGTGGAAGATCCACTTGTAGCCTAAGTTAGAAAAGTTGTCAGTGCCCAGTGATAGGGGCACCGATGGAGTTTTTTCACCAGGGATGACTGTTGAACACGGCTTAATTTAGCAGAAAGGGTGTGCTGTGGAGGCAAGCACATCGAATACTTGGAGAGCTGGCCAAGCCTCTGAATACTAAGACACTGACGGTGCTAATACAGTCCCGCATTTGTGATTCCCAGCCTCACCACTGGCGGGGGAATTCTAGATGTCAACTGCGTTGGGCTAAGGAATACCGAGAGCTGCAAAGCACTGCGTGCAGGTGTGTCTGTGAGAATGAGTCCTGGAGGAACTGGCATTGGAGTCAGGGCGTGGAGTGAGGGTGATCCGCTCTCACTCACTCTATGCAGCCATCATCCCATCAGCCGAGGTCCTGGATGGAACAGGAAGGCAAGGGAAAGCGAGATTCATTCCCACCCTCCTCCCTTTGTCTCTTTGTCTGTCTGCCCCCTCCTCTCATTCCTCCCTCCCTTCTTCAGCTTCACCTGGGGCTGCCTTTTTTTCCTCCACTTGGACAGCAGAACTGAAGGCATTTGAGCTTTTAGACTCCGGCACTTGTACCAATGTATCTCCAGGCTTTTAGACTTTTGACTTCGGACTGGGAGTCACAATATTAGCTCTGGAGCACTTCAGACTTTGAGTGAACCATGCCAAGAGCTTTCCTGGTTCTGCTTGTAGACAGCGTTTCTGTGGGACTTTTCGACCACCATAATCACATGAAGCAATTCCCCTGATAAATCCTATCTGTCTATCTATCTATCTATCTATCTATCATCTATCCATCTATTTAATCTATTTATCTATCATCTATCTACCTATTATCTACCTATTATCTATTATGTATCATCTGCCTGGAGTAACCTAATACACTCCACAAATACACATGGTGTACTCTAGGAGTCTCGATGAGTCCAAAGGCAGGGAACAAGAATAGAGAACTTGGAAAAGGAGATATGGTATAGGGGCTGGGGATTTAGCTCAGCGGCACAGCACTTGCCTGGAAAGTGCAAGGTCATGAGTTCGATTCCCTGTACTAGAAAATAATAAAACAACAAAAAAAGGAGATATGCAATAAAGAGTTGAAGGAAATTCCAAGACAATGAACATCCATCCCTCCCCTTTCCTACATATGGCTAATAAATATCACACGCTTCAATCACTAAACCCCAAACACTTTTTAAGACCGGTTCCTTGAGAAATAATATATGCAAAACAATTCCTAAGTATAAACTTAGAAGACTATTTCCTTCTTTCCATTTATAGAATACTTCTGCTTTAAAACATCATTTATTTATTTAAATATGAACTTCCTTGACTGCTTTTATTTTAAGGCACTAATAATTTTAGAGATATGTATATTTTTATTTTGAAAATATTGTCACATACATTGTCTGATTCTTTTTTGAAAAATTATTTTTATTAGAGCATGTTTGTTGTAGTCAGGGTTTACAAAGGAAAAGATTTAATACAGGATATATAATTTATAGGATTATTTTATGATATTCACCCAAAGAGTCAAATGCAAAAGAATGTGGGAGATCAATCCACACACTGGAGATCCAAGGAATTTAGCTGGGGACCTGGATCCCACGGTAATGTCCTGCGTGAGTCTAACTGGAGGCCTAGAGCCCACAACAATGTCTCATGCAAGTCTGTATCAAGGATCTCCTTTGGGAAGGACCAAAGACCAGTGGTGGAAGCTAGAAAGTCTGTGCCAGCGGGATGAAGGATCTGGGTCAGCAGGCTGAGGGGTCTGCACTGGAGCTAGGAAGCAATGCTCAAGGTAAGGACCAGAGCTCCCCCAAAAGAATCCCAGCCATCCTGAGTGACAGTGAGGATCCGAGCTCCTCCAATGAGGAGAACAGCTGAGTTCCTATCAGGAAATCAGCATGACAAGCTTCTCCAGGAAAATTAACCGCACCATTTTCCCCTCCAGTTCTCCTTTTATGCTGTTGGCAATAACCCTCAGGTGGACCTCCTACATCCAGCACCATGCAGCTGGGTGTTACAAACTGACCATTAGTTGACACACTACAATGTTTTTGATAAATAATGGTTGCGTTCATTGCGAGGAGTTGGTACATGTATATAACACATCTTAATTCTTCTTATAACTCCTCCCTTCTCATCTCCTTTCTCCCATCTCTTGATCACTCTTCCCATTTACAAACGTTATTTACAACCACCCTGTAAAGTAAGGCAGGCATGTAGTTCCCCAATTAATAATGATGCTCCCCGATCAATATCGGGAATAATGGTGCTGATCTCTGATGACTTGTGCCACATGACACAAGAAGACTCGTGGCTCCAGGAGAGGGCCGATGGCCACTCTGTTTACTAAAGGAGCACACTGTCTTAATACATAATAAGAACAAAGGTGTTTTTCACTAAATGAGAACAAAACAGATTCTATACAAAAGGAGTTCAAAAAGCAGTTCAAGGCAAGTGCATTCTCTGCTTGAGTTGCTAGCATTGGGAACTGGCTGATAGGCTAGGACAGGCTCAGGAACACTTGGGAGCAGCTTACATCCTGGGTTATGAGGCTGTGGTCTCCCTCCAGGCGATGATGCATTTCATACGCAGGGTTCTCAGCTGGTCTGTCGGGATGGTCACATTCATAGCTTGGCTACAAAGTGCTTTGTATATATTTTTTCAGTGCTGGCTCCCACAAGGTATTATTATTTTCATTCTAAGATCAAAAGTAAGCAAGGCTCACAGCAAGCAAATAACCTTTCAATTTTGCATTTTTAGAAACTGAAAGAGCTGAGCCTAAATTTGTGGCTTCCTGGTACAGATGCTCCTCAATTTATGATGGGATCATATCCTGATAAACCCATTGTATATTGAAAATACTGTTAATCAAAAATGCACGAAAACATGTGGATGTTTTGCAGACATGGTGGGATGTGAACACACAAAGCACAACCTCAAATAAACGCTGTCACACAGTACACTGTTATTGGTTTCCTCTGACGATCACGTGGCTGACTATGACCTCCAAGCTGCCCGTGTGCTGCATAGCATTATCCCAGGAGAAGGCCAAAACTCTAAATTCAAAGTGCAGTTTCTAATAGGTGTATGGCACTCTTGTACCACTGTGAAGTCAGGAAAATCTAAAACTGAAATAATATCAGGCACCATGTACTTTATCTATACTAGAATAATTGTCCATGGTTGACTTCAAGAGAAAAAAATGTCAGCAGGTAAAAAGAAGGCTGAAATCACAAACATAGATATTTTCCAGCATCTTTTCTTGAGAGAGACTAGGGAGAACCTTCTCAGGTGTCTCCAGATCTTAGGTGTGAAGTATTTGTGTTTGAAAATAGCCTTAGGCCAGTGGTGGCAAGAGTTTTAGAGACGGAAAGCCCAAACTGCAACCCAAAATCCAGTCTATATTGTGAAGTTCCAACTCTGCAATTAAACCTGGATACTGAGGTTCTAGCTTAGAAAACTCATACATTAGCATAGTATCTCTTAAAAGAAAAACCACACAAAAAAAGAGCTCTCAGTGAAACAAACAGCTTTTCATTAAAAGGTAAATGTTTGCATTTGGGGTGCTTTTGCACCATGAATGGGATCTTTGCTATTGTACGCATGCTGATAATTTTTCAGACTGTGACTGGAGCAACAGAGATGACTCTGTAGGGGCTGGGGATTTAGCTCAGTGGCACAACGCCTGCCTGGCAAGTGCAAGGTCATGAGTTCAATTCCCGGTACCAGAAAAAAACAAAAACAAACAAACAAAAAAAAACAGAAGAAAAAGAGATGGCTCTGTGTGCCCGCTGCAGCACTTGTGCCACAAGTTTGCCGCTACTGCCTTAGATAATCTAATACTTTTGTTCCCAGTCTTAGAAATATGTTAGACAATTTGTAAAAATTCATCATATGTCAGGAGGTGAGTTTGATCCTCCAAAGTTACAGTTTTATTCTCTGAGACTTGGTTACCCTTGTAACTGACATACATGGAATGGCTAAAAATGCCAGTACGCCCCAGAATAATAACCTGCTCTGTTATAGCTACGGACTGGGTTCCACATAAGCGTGGCCTGTGGGCTTGCTCTTTGCTCCACTGAAATGAGCCAGCTCATCTGTGGTTTCTGGTCTCAGGAAGAACCTAGGGACAAAATTCATGAGCTACACTCTGTAGATTCAAAATTGACTCCTGAAATTGTGTGCTGAATTTTCTTGGTGAAATAAAACCATATTATATGTTTTCCTTAGTGGAGTAAAAAAACAATCAGAAGAAAACATCCATGAAATCTAGTTTGGGTACATCATTCAGTGAAGACTTCCTTGGATGAAGAATTTATAGTCTCCCAAGCTCATCAGAGTGAGAACAAGGTTCCGCTGAGAGACACCTCTGGCCGGTACAGTGCAGTCTTCTGACATTTCAGCACCAGAAGCTTTTCACTGAGCACCTGTTCGGTGTCTGCCTGCGAGGCGTTCTGTGTACCTTTATCTCCTGGGATCATCAGTATGACTTGTAATGCAGTGACATCACGAGGCATGGGTGACTCCTTCCACAAAAGAAGTGTTTGGTACATTACAATGCTTTGGTTTGTTTACTGAATGAGAGCAAGTTTACTTTGTCTCCATATTACAAAATAAAATAGGAATTTGCATAATTTTATGAAACAGTTCTGATCTAAGGGTAGGGAGGCTGGAGTAGTAAAGTATAATTAGCAAGAAGGAACTGGGAGGTGAATATGAAGCTAGAAGGGAAGCAGAAATATAATGGGAACTGGAGAATGTGTGATGGACAGGTTTAAAATAGGGTGTTAGGCTTTTTATTTCCTGTCTCTATTTGTAAAGTCACTCACTCATGAAATACAGTCAGGTTGTTTACCCAGCATTCACAAACTAGTGCCAGATTCCAGGTATCCTTGGTTTGATCCCCAGCACTACAGAAAGAAAATAGGAAGAGCTAGTATCTATTAAGGAGATGCCAGGGTCTATTCAAATGTGTGAACACACACACACACACACACAGACACGCACACACATACAATGTTTTCTTTCCTTTAATGAGCTGCAGAATTTAGATCAAATATTTATCTTGACATACAAAACTATTGACCATCAGCTTCATCTCCTGTCATTTCTTATATTATTTCCCCTGTGTTATACACAGACCCTGAAAATAATCTTAATTGTAAAATAAGGAAAATATTGTATTCACTACATATCACTTCAGAGTTATTTTATGTGTTACAAGGACTATATTGGGGATGTTTTGGGTCTATATGAAGTCTTCAAATGTAAGCATGGAATATACCCTCAGGTCTCTATTAGTCCATCTAAGCTGAGTGTAACTAAGGAATAAAGTTGATCTAGAAGTGAGGTTAAGGGAGAGATGTACTAATCAGTATAATAAAACCAGGCCATTCTCTTCCAGTCCTCCTCATTGGCCTTTACCAAAATGGACAATAAACTGTCCTTTGTAAGTACCTGCTTACATATGAATGTATGTTGATAGTGATTTACTCATACTGGTGTAAAAGGACACCTAGCTATTAGTGAGATTCTCTCATATCCATAGTTTTCTGGCCTTGGGCAACACTGCATGTGCTCTCTCCCCACCCTTAACATGGTGAGACTTTAATTTACCTGCCATTCATCTCTCCGGCGGTAGAACACAATGAAGCCTCCTCTAATCCCACCAGGCTCACAGATCATTTTTATCTTCACCGATTCCACCTAAAACACATAAGCTTTCCTGTTGGCTCTGCAGTTGTTTATTTCTTCCTCTGGAATTACATCGCATTGGTTCGGACCTCGATTTATACCTTGCTGTGCTGATCTCAAACCTTTGCGTTTTATTTTTTTTATTTTTGGAACTCAAGATGTTGAGTTCCTTATGGACAAGAAGGCTGAGTCATTGGTGTCTATCATGTGCTACAATTTGAGTTCAGGTCCCCATCAGCTGTTTAACCTTGGAGAAGCACCTCTATTTCTGAGGTTTGTTGCATCAGGAAAACAATAAAAATGCCACTATCACACTTACCTTCAAACAATTTTTATAGAGTAAAAGGAAATATGTTTAGTGAAAAGAAAAACAGCACTCAGAAACTTCTGTACTAACACTGACATGGAGCACAGTGGAAGAAGATTGATCAGTTTGCAGTCAAGGCCTAGGCTGTGACAGAACATGTGACTATAAAAGTTCAAGGTTCAATTATAGTTCTTGTCTCCAGACTAAAGAATACACAAAAACCCATAAACAATACAAAATGGAATCTCAGTGTTTTCAAGGACATCCTTAAAAGACAGGTTTCATTGTCAGAAAATATGAGATACTCAAAATGAACTAGCAACACTTCTGTGCCTGGGCTTTCCTGAAGATGTTCTGGAAGGTGAGAGAAAATGCTGGGTCTTAGATTTAAAAATTTTCAAGGCTAGTCTGAACTGCATAGCAAAACCCTATCTCAAAAAAAAAAAAAAGATTTAAAAATTAACTCTATACCCAGGTTTGATATGACAAAAGTTTTTAAGAGGATTGTAAAGAGAAATAATAGCTAATATGGGCCTTTGCATGTCTTCTTTTGAAGTGGAGCAAAAGATAAATTCCTTTCAGAGGATATTGTTTCCAACCAGCATTTCTAAATGTATCTATCATCATATTCTTTATCTCCAGTAAAAAAAAAGAATAAGAAATAAATAGAAAACTGTATCTGTTTTGCCTAAATTATTGTATTCATTGTCCATGGGTATTAGATTGCACTGGCTTTATTCTGTTCCAAAGTATGATTTATTCATTTCTTTCCAGCTTAAATTGTGATGTTAAGAAATAACCCCAAACGAACTTGTACTTGGAATGAACTTCTTATTGTGCTTGTGGACTCAGTAGGTTGGGAATGTGTTTGCTGCTCAGTGAAATGCTTTGCCTCTTTCTCATGATGCTGAGCCTCAGAGGTGAAAGTGACTCAGTGACTTGAAGAGAGTAGAATCATGTGAAAATTATGTCTTCAAGTGCTATTTCTAGCCCTTGGATGAAATGATAAAATCCTGCTATTGCTAACCTTGAATTTACGTGTGATTTGACTTCCATCTGGAAGGATTTCTTCAAAGCATGAATGCCTCAAGGCAGTGAGTTAGACTTCTTACATAGCAGACTAAACTCCAAAGTCAGGTGTTCCTGCAAACCAGGTGAAAGCTGTTACCACCACAAGTCACACCCTGTTGCTTCTCTAAATTTCATTTATTGTGTGAAAATCTTATGTGCTCTTAGATTCAAAGGAGAGTGAGTATCTCAGTTAAAAGGTATCAAAAACCTCGAGTCATTTTCTTTCCTTAAACATCAACCATCTATTTTCTAAGCAAAAAATATGTATATACCTCCCCTATACAAAATAGTAGCACCACCCTCCTTTCACAAATCCCGTTAATTTTATTATGACAGTCAGGCTCAAGATCCAAAAAATACCATGATTTGAGTCTCATGTGAATGAGACTCTCTGTGGGTAGTCCTTCATTATCATTCCTCTGAAACTGAAGAACCATGCTCTAAAGAAGCAAGCTGTTTGTCCTACAGGTAATAATACACAATGGCAAAACAGATGAGGAATATCTGCAGTAGAAGCTCCCCTCAAAAACATGACAACTGAGAGGAACTTGGGAGTTACTAGTGAATCACAGTGCCAGAATCCAGCTGGACACATGTTGATGGTTTCATGAAGACTGCTCACTGCTCCTTGGATTCTATTGTCTGTGATTTTGGTTTCCGTGTTCATTGCCATTGTCCCTTTCCTTTAAGAAGTTGTAACAGACTAGTCCTCTCATCCCGATTCTTGCCCTTGAAAAATTGGAAATGCAAAAGCTTCCCTTCATTTTTATAGTGTTCCTTTTAGTCAGAACTGATAAAATTTGTTGAAAACCATTCTAAGCTTCCTGCTTATTGATTTATAATATACCCAACCAGACAGACTCCAATCCACATCTCTCTTTGAAGTAATCCTTTCTCTACTGAAAATCCCCCACCAGTGTCCTGTGGGGCAGAGCTGTGAAGATTAGTACAGGTCCTCCCCATTGGTTAACAAAGATGACACACAGAAGCACCTTGAAGAACCTTTGACTGCTTTGTATCTGCAGGAGAGATCCGTAAGCCATTAGCCTAGAACCGACATCCTAACAAAGATCAATGCTCCACACCTGTATTTGATCTTCATCTGGCATCTCTCTCTTTCAGAATCTTCTACTGATTGAAAATAATTTTCTGGACATTTAACAATTCTAACATTTACCTCTCCACAAGGTAACTGTTTGGTTCATTCTCTTGTCATGATCTCCCTTGAGCCATGTCTACAAGTTCTTTCAGTGGATTTTCAATTTCACTATGGATGACAGGTTTGTTAAACTTATTAACCACTGCACATCAAGGTTCTCTTTTCTTCTCACTTCAAATAATACTTTACTCCTTCTCTTCCCAGACGTAACTGAGAGTCTCAGTTCTGTACTAGCTTCTACATGCTATCTGATCACAAAGCCAGTATCATATTTTTAATTATCACTTTCTATGGGACCATGACATTTCCCAGTCCTTGTGCATGCATTTTAAACTGGGAAAATGTGAGCCTTACCCAGGCCGAGACTATTTCTTAATCGTTTGCAAAAGAAAGTCTTGATTTCTGGAAGCATAACGTAATATAATTCTATAATATAACCATATATATCAAGTGATAGGCTTAAATGTTCCAGGACCCATTTTGTCACCATTTTCATTCTGCTTAAACATTCAATTCATAAGGAAAAAAAGTGGGTTGAAGGATTAGAGATAGTTATACCACTGATGAATTTGTTTCTAGCTGTGTCTCAAATTAAGAAATGAAAAAAGAACTGGATTTTCCCAGATGTGAGAGAGTAAATATCATTTGCTTCAAACCAGTTTTGTTTAGGTTTTTGAACAAGCTATCCTTGAAAACAACATAGTCTGCCCTCCATCCATAGCTGTGCTTATACCACTCCAGCTACCTGGAGCAAAGCTCTGTCCTCTATGCATAAGCCAGTCCCATCTGTTGCCCAGTCCCTGGGCAAGGCCATCTCCTCTGAGAAGTCTCTTCTCTGAGCCCAGCAAAGAGCGACGACCTATGCTCTGAACACCCTTTGCATCAGAGGTCCGGGGCTCCGGTGCATTAACCTGTGTCACACAGGGCTCCATGCTGGCCTTTCACATAGAACTTTCTCCTTCTGAGATAAGAGTAAATTGAGATTGACTTCCCTATTACTCTACCTTGGGATCCCACAGGGTCTGCAAGGCTTTCTGCAGGCTGAGAGTCCTGCTTTTCCCTAGGACTCTGGTCTTCCATCATTGAGTCTACTCAGAACTTCACATGTGTCCTCACTTGGAAATTGGTATCTTTAAAATGACTTTAACAAAAATGTTCTGCTGGTGTTAAGCTTTGATTAGTTTAGTGAGGTAACTTTTGTGTATTATCAAGAGAGATTATAACCCTTAGTACAATTTTGCACCCCCTTATTAATTTTATTATTTCTCTTTTAGTTTCCCCCAACTCCCATGTTCTCTGTCTTTGTTTCAACTGTCCAGGAACAAATAAAATTGTTCTTATTTTGCCAAATGGATTAGTTTGGTGGACAGTTTTTGTTACTTGCTCACATATTATCCCAAAGGTTTTCTGATGTATAGTGAAATCTAAGAGAATCTTTGGTAAATACAGTTTTCTTCACTTCAGTTTATACTCATGTTGGTTTTCTACCTAGACCTTTGAGTAACTATGGGGTAATATGAAGATGAGACCAGCTGTATGTTTAAACACATGTGTGTAGGAAGCCTAACTACTATGATCTAGGAAGTGACTTAACTACATGAACTTTGCTTTCTTCTTACATTAATGGGGAGAACAGTGTCTACCACAAAAATCGAGTAATGCATACAATGCACTTTTAAAAGGTGCATATAGAGTTTATTTCTTACAGTTCTGGAAGCTAGGAAGTCCAAAATTAGGCACTGGCAGATTGGCTGTTAGGTGACAACTCATGTCCTGGCTCACAGAAGTACCCTATTCTTAGCAGCCACTGTGCCCTTGAATAGGTCACATTAAAGTTCAGCCTCTAACACCACTAAGGTCATCTAGTGGACACGGCAACACTGACTGTCTGAGGCAGGGCTGATACATTCATAGTATAATACAGCTCCAAGCGTGCAACTAATGGTACAGCTATGGTCAGTTCAAAACATTATAAAGAATAATTTTATTTACTCCATGAACAAACAGTCTTCAGAGGATTAGAATCCATGCCCCAAATGAAGTTTGGTAATCCTAAAGGAGAGGAAAGCATTTCAGTAGGCATCAACTATTTTTGTATATTTTGAAAAGGTAACTTAATCAATTGAAAATTAATTTTATATTACCTTGAAACATTGAAACCTGGTTGAAAAATCTTGTCATAATTTATCATAATAAAAAAAACCAAAATGAAATATACTCCAAAGCAGTAATTTATTTTTCTTAGAAGAGAGAGAGAGAGAAAGAGAGAGGGGAGGTGTAATATTACACTGAAATATCTGTCCTTTTTTTTTTTTTTTTTTTTTTTTTTGGTTTTTCTCCGGTACCAGGAACCGAACTCACGACCTTGCGCTTGCCAGGCAGGCGCTTTGCCGCTGAGCTAAATCCCCAGCCCTCTACACTGAAATATCATACTGGGAATATAATTCATTTCACAATTAACCAGTAATAACCTATTTTAAAAGCCGAGCTCAGTAAATGGTTTCAAAGGAGAATAGATGCAGTTTCTGCCCCGAGCTGTTATGATTCTACCAATGATGCCAAGACCCAGGGATCATTTTCTGAAGCTGCAGCCACTGCAATCACTTTTGGCTGCAAGAAGCTTCGGTGAACTTCAGTGGTGTTGTTTGCCCTAGTTTCCTTTATTATTTTTATTTGACCTTTTTTTATTTCTACCTATAAATATTCAACTGCCTGAAGCATGTAGGGGTCCTGGACCTAGCCTTGCAGAAATGTTTTGTATTGTCTGAAATCAATTCTCCATCATTTAACTCCTGTCACTCACATATTCTTTATTATCAGAAAAGCTGGTAAACAACTATGTGTCTGAAGCCCTATAGTAAATATTACGGATGTACTGATGAGAAAGACAAAATTTGTCCACAAAGGCATTCCAGTTTAGAGCATGAGATATTGGTTAACAAAAGTTTTCAAGTTTAGCTCCTAAAAAGGATCTTAATGAGGACCATAGTACAACGAACTAGCCCTCAGATTGGTGTGAAAATAAGTAAAGATTTCTTACTTATATGTGCTTATTTATCCTTTATTATCCAGGACAATATTTGTCACACAGTGAGAGTTGGGTAATAGTTTTTATTATTTCTCTCTTTCCTTAGGCCTGCTCTGGTCTTGAGGCTCATTTGCAATCTCTGTCAATCAGTTACCAACCACTTTCTACATTTTTACCCCAGAGGTATGTTGACCGAAGGTCCCTGATCTTCATCTATGAGATAACCCAATAATCTGCTTGTCACCCATCCACCCCACTGGCTGCTGATCTACTTCCTGCTCAGAACACATTTTTGAGGGGAATGAATAGACTTTATCCATGGGATGCTATATGTCCAGTATTATGACACTTCATATGTATCACTCATACACCAAAAATAAGCCCTCTGTTCTCTGGCAGATTCCCCAGGCCTTCAAACTGAAAGTGAAGATTTGCCATGAATATGAAAATCAAGAACTTGGCATTTTTTCTGAACAGATCATTTATTCTCCAATGCACTATTGGTAAATTAGAATTTCTTCTATTCTCCACCTCACAACCTACGCTCTTCTATTTGATTAAATTTCTTTGTCTGACTTAACCTTCAGAAATTTCCATCTTCCAGCCCTTCATCAGGTGGCTTCCTCAAGGATTTTGTTTGTTTTTGGAAAACTGTTTTAATATTGTGCCCAGAAATGGAAGCTAGACATTTTGCAATCATATCGTATTTTTCCCTACTAAAAAAGCCTCCATATAATTATGATGCAGTTGAATACATTTAAAATAACAAGTGTAGAACATTTAAAAACCTTAAGAACATTTTGGATGAGTTTTTAAAATATGCCATTACTTTAGAAATTATTGCACTTCGGTTAGTTATTGAGGAGATGAATTTTCTTGGCTATGATTAAGAGTACATTTAAATTAAAATGCACACAGAAGATAGACTGAAGTCTCCTACTATCCATTTAAGGTAAAGCATCCAATAGAAGTAATTTTGTTCTGCCTATTTAGACATCATTTATGTCATTTATATTGTGCTACAGGGACAATAACAAAGTTTGCAGCACAATGAGAACACCAAAATTTATTTAAGTACTTTTTCATGGGTGTATGTATTTATTCCAACCACCATGAGCAAGTCAAGTGAAATTTAGTTTTTTCACAACATTTTAGAAAAGTGTTTTACTTCACTAAGAAAACATCTTAATAATTTGCAATGGAGCAACATTTTTTTCCTTGGAAAATTTTAGAGGAACTTGTATAGTTTATCCAGGGGAGTGGCAGAAGATTTCAAGTAAAAATGTAGGTAGAAATACTAAAGACTATAAAGTTCTAATTGATTATGTTTATTATTAGTATCCTGTTCATCATGAGATATTATGTTATTTAAAACAGCTAAAGTCTTTTGAGAACAAAATAAAAAGAGAGAGGGAATGAATCAGAGAGGAGAAATGAAGATTCTTAAACAGAATGTTGACAAAAGGCAAATATCCTTATTGATCTTCATATTTCTGGCTATGTATATACAGTATGTTGGTGCTAAATACTGAAAACAGTGTGTATCCCGAGCATACTAGATACATAGGTTGTTGAAATTGTAAAAAATTCTGTTGGAATGTACAGCTCTGGAACCCAGCCTGGATGATAAATGGATTTAAATGGTTGTGAGAGAAAGAAGATGGCCTGAAGAAAAGAGCAAACACTTTGGGCTAAGTGTCATGTTGTGGAGAAGAGTGAGATACGAGTTGCAAACCATTATGACTATGCCAGAATAGGTATCCAGAGCTTCTAAGGAGCAAGAATTAGTGTGAACAAATGGAAGTTTCTTCCCAGAGAACTTAAAGCAAATTAGTAATTTTATCAAACTTTGCAAATTTTTAAAAAATAAATGGCACCGATTTCCTAATTGCAGCAGTGTCTATTAGCTCAATACACATAAAGAACATATATCCAAAGCTAGAGCAGTATTTTTAAAATTTCAGAATGCCAAGGATCAAGGGAAGACCTAAAAATGTCCCAGTGGTCTAAAACAGCATGGCAGCCTGGATGTGATCAGAGTCTCAGCATCGGTCCTGGGTGCTAAGATAGACCCACGATTTCAGCAACATTACAAGGGAAACATAACTTCCAAACCAAATTGTATCAAAGTATTTTGAAATATGTAAAGCTCATTTTGCCTACTTTTCTCACAGTCCTTTTTAAAAATGGTACTGAAAATATGGCTCAACAAAGTAAGGAGTGTATACATTCAGTACAAGAAATAAACAGGAGAAAGGAAATAGCAACTCTTAAGCAAGTTAAAGCATGCAATCACAAAGGCAAGCTCCATGTGACAAGCCTCTTGTCAAATTAAAAAAAGAAGGATTTTATAGGCTCTAAGTTTAGCATGTCAAGAAAGGACAGAAAAAAACAGCAGACCTATTGATGGCCATAATATAGTAGTTATAGAAATTAACAATGAGAAATACATGAGGACCATGCACATGAAAAAATGATTAGTAGTATTAATTCTAGGACATAAAATTTAAGAGATTTCTATGAACAATTTGATGATAATATTAATTATTAAAATCTATTTAATAATAAGAGATGTGTATAATGAGTAAGCAAACAATATATAACAAATGTAACCATATCTAATAATATTAACCATGATTACATATTTAATTAAAACATTTGATAAAACTCTATAAGGCAAATAAAATGAAGAGGTGCTGGTGTGATAGTGAGAGTAATAATAATGTTTAATATGATGTCAGTTGATAAGATGAAAATTTGACAAAGAAAAATTAAGACGTATATTACTTAGAAAAAATAAGATAAATATATGTAAATCATTCAAAGGGATGTTCTCCAAGGGGCAGATTTAGAGAATGAAAAGAATCAGAGCAGATATTTCTCCTGTAGTTACAAGTATTTTTATATTTGAATTTTAGCTTCAAATTTAAAATACATTAAAAGAATTTCTAAATTGAGTAATGGAGACATTAAGGATTTTATGATCAGAGGAAGCTTAAAAAAGTAGAGATGATCTCTTTTGGACTAGATCCAAGCTTGAAAGTTTCAAATCAAAGCTTGACAATGTCACAACATATAGAACAATTAACATTTACTAAGAGCTTTCACAAAACGCCTTAATTTGGAGCATTCGTCTCTCTTCAGTGACAAGAGAATGGAGGAGTCATGCACTCTGTGGCATCTCTGCTTACTTTCAACATTTGACACTTCTGGGAAAATAGTGGAATGGTGTCTCTGTTGTTTTCTCATTGCTAGGACAAGATACCCAACACCCACACAGTAAGAGAGCGAAGATATATTTCAGTTCATAGTTTATAAAAGTTTTACTTCATACTCTGCTGGCTCCAAGACAAGGTGGCAAAAGAGCATGGAAAAAGAGAAACAGTACATGGCAGGGCAAACTGGGCCCAACAAGCTGCAGTAAATGTTACTTTTCCTTTTACACCGTCCAGGTTACAATCCTACTTGTTGGTGTCACCTACACTCAAGGTTGGCTTTCTCAATATCCACATTCAAAATTACTCTAAACAAATCAGTGGACTAATTTAGTTACTGCATTCCCTTAATCCATAATCACATACTCTACATCTAGCCACCTCTGCAAAGCCCATCTATGAGAGCAAGAGGCTTTCAGATGACATCTAGCTAGAAGGCATGACAAAAAGCTAACAACAACAGCTCAATCTCTCCAAGGATGAGAATTGTCACACTGGGAAGTAATGACTTGGGGAAGGCAAAAGAGTGGGAAGAACATCCATGAGATCCACAAAGAATCTGACCAGAAAATTAAAACATAGAGAGAGATTGAAAAGACAGAACACTATACAGACAATGGCAGGAATAATCTGTACTTTCTCCCCAGCTCTTGGCTCATGCATTCCAAGAAAGGGAGAACAAATCTGCAGAGACCAAATAGAAATGGGAGACTCCATAGGGTTTCAGGGCAAAAGAAAGTAGCGGAATATACCATCACATATTGTGACCTGCAACAGTTGGTGAATGATTCCAGTCCAAATATCCACCATAATCTCTGGAAAGGTTGTTTATTTGGCTGCCATTCCATGGAGAGTTTGATTCTTTGAGCCTGGGACCAGAGCAGACACAGGACAGCTTCAATTCAGGGTTCCTAATATTATATTTCCACAGTGACTGGTTGAGAGACTGCCCTGGGAATCATCAGTGGCCAGGGAACCACCATCAGGGTAGCAAGGGGCCCCCGAGGGTTTAAGATAAAGGACACAGACTCCACCCCATGATCAGAGAACAGATTCAACCTGAATTTCTCCAGTTTTGAAAGTCACAAAATTGTCATCCTCACCATAAAGCTATTGCCTGCTGCTGCCTTCACCACACCTCATATCTTGAAATCATGTACCCACGGAGCTTTGTTAGTCTTTAATAGTTAACTCTGTAAAATTACTGTTGAATTCTTAATTACCATTAGCAAAGACACAGATGTTGCTGACTTGGCTACTTTTTTTCTTATTGCTGAGAAAAAATAACTGACACCCAAAGTTAAAGGAGGAAAGGTTTATTTTCGCTCACAAATCATGGAAGTTTCAGTTCATAGTTGGCTGGGTCCAAGGCAGGGTGGTGTGGCAGAGGAGCATCACAGAGGAGAAACAATTCATGGTGGGAAGAAGGCTGCCAAGCAGCAGAGTAGCAAAGAAGCAGCAGCAAGTGACAAGCAACAAGCATAACCTCTTTCTGTTCCTTATATTCTATCTAGGTTACCTCTTCAGGTGGGTAGTACTTACACACAGGGTGGGGTACATTGAAGCCTAGCATCACACCATGCATCAATCCCAGTATCACATCTTTAATCTCAGCAGCACATACCCTATATCCAGCCACCTCAGGACTGTCTAACATGTGATGATGAGGCTTTAGGGGAACATAAATACAAGATATGGCTGCATCTGATGCATAGTAGTTCTAAGTCAATACCTGGGTTGTCTTGGTGTTTACGCTAAAATTTCCAATTTGTTCTCTAGGACTAAGGGTGATACATAATTTTTTCATGTGGTATGTTAATATCCAATTTTTCTTGAATGATACTACTTACCTAATTTGCTTGATATTAATAGGGTTGCATGTTTGTCACTGCTCTTCCATAAGCCAATGTTTGGGTTAATTTTCTGACATTAATAATACTAGAGTACATTCCCAGAGGATTTAGTTGTTGGGCTAAACACACTGCATCCTTCCCTCCTAAATTAAATCAGGTGATTAGATCTTGAGAGTGTAGTAATGCATACCAGAATATATGGAACACAATGAAGACAGTCCTAAGTGGGAAGTTTGTAGTGGTTAATTTTTACATGAGAAAAAGCAGAGAAGCTCAAATAAATAACGATGCAGCTCAAGTTCCCACAAAACAGGAACAATACAAATCCAAAGCTAAGGAAGGAAATTACAAAGCACAGAGGAAAAGTTAATGAAAATGAGACTAAAACACACACAAAAAAACCCCAATGAATTAGAGAGTGGTTCTTTGAAAGATTAAACAAAATAAGCACACCCTTATCCAATCTTCCCCCCAAAAAGAGACAAATCCATGCAATCAGAAATGAAAAAAGCAAAATAACAGCAGATTCTATCAAAATCAGCAGATTCCACCAGTAACAGCAGATTCTACCAGAAGATAATTGGTAACTATTTTGAAAATTATACTCTGAAAAAATGGAAAATTCATTGGAAATTGATAAATTCCTAGATACATATGAACTACAAAAGCTGAGTCAAGATAATATAAAAATCCTGAATCATCCAGTATCAGTCAATGAAATTTATAAATAAAAAACAATGGACTAAGAAAGCCCAGGTCCCAGTACAATCCATGGGGAATTTTACAATAACTTCAGAGAAAATCCAACACCAATACTCCTCAACCTCTTTTAAAAAGACTGTAATAAAAATGTAAACAGTGCTCTCAAAGTCATTCCTGAAAACATCCATTACCCTGATTCCAGAAACAGAAAAAAATGAACAAGAAAGAGAACTACTGGCAGATGTCTGTAATGAATATAGATGCAAAAATTCTCAAGAAGTCACTAGCAAACATAATGCAGCAAATCATCAAGCAGATTACACACCATGACCAAGTAGTAGTCATTGCAGAGATGCAGTGTTGGTTCAGTATTTGCCGGTCAATACATGTCCTACATCACATAAACAGAAGCCAGGACAAAATAATATGATCCTTCAATAGAGGCACAAAAAGCATTTGACAAAATCCAACACCCATTCATGATAAAAAGAACCCAGTGGTGAAAATAGGTATGGATGGTCTTTATATCAAAAGGATAAAGGGCATTTATGACAAAGCAGCAGTCAACACTGTACTAAATGGATAAAGGTAAATGCTTTCCCTATAAAATTAGGAACAAAACAAGAATGTCCTTTATCATGACTTCTGTTCAATGCAGTTTCTCAAAACATTGGCTAGAGTAAATTGTACAAGAAAAACAAATAAAAGACATATAGACAGAAAAGGTTAAGCTATCATTATTTTCAGATGACATAATCTTCCACATAAAAGAGTTCAGAAAGCCCCAACATAAGACTCATAAAATTAATTATCAAATTCAGTAGCACAGCAGGTGATCAAGTCAAATTTCAAAAGGCAATAGCATTCTTGCATACCAATAACAAATTCACTGCAGGTGAAATTAGGGAAACAACACCCTTCACTATAGTATCAAGAAAAATGAAGTACTTACAGACTAACCCATCCAAGGAAGTAGAAGACCTCTACAATGAGCACTATAGTATTCTGAAAAGGGAGATCAGGGAAGATGTCAGGAAGTGATAAATATCCCCCATTTCTGGATCGGCAAGGTGAATCTACTCAAAATGGCCATATTTCCAAAAGTGTTATACAGATTTGATGCATCACAATCGAAATAGCAGTAGCATGCCTCACAGAATGGAAAAAGTCATTCTCAAATTCATAAAGAACCAGAAGAGATCTAGAATAGCAAAATCAATTCTGGGCAACAAGGACTAGGCAGGGGACATCAATATCCTGGACTTCAAATTATACTACAAAGTTGAAGTGATAAAAACAGTTCAACAGTAGCAAAAATCAGTCAGTCAAACAAATAAACAAAAACAACAACAACAACAAAAAAAAAACAGAAATGTATCTAAAATGTAGCAATACAATTTAATTTAAAAAGAGAATCACACACCATTTATCTTTCCTCCTACTCGTGGTTAACTATTCATGAAACCCTTCCATTGCTTAGTGCAATCTTCCGTGGAACATTGCCTGACTCCTCTAAATTGGAATTGGATGTTCCCTGCAACCTACTCATCTCAGCTCCAGGAAAACTTCAACTCTCGCTGCTGCTTCGTCAACACAACTACAGATTTGTGGGTTTTGCTGAGTTCTCTCTCCCTCCCTCTCTCCCTCTCTTTCCCTCTCTCTCTCTCCCTGTTTTTCTCTTTGTCCTCTTCCTTTCTCTCTCTTCCTCTCCCTCTCCCTCTCAATCTTTCTCCCTCTCTCTCTCCCTCTCTGTCTCTCTCCTTCTCTTCCTCTCTCTCTCTTTCTCCCTCTCCCTCTTTCTCTCCTTCTCTCCCTCTTCTCTCTCCCCCTCCCTCTCTCTCTCTAACCACGATGATATCTATCTTGTTCTGCTAATCTCTGTCTAGGTGTAAATAGTTCCATTTCATTTATTTTCAGTGGGACCACTACATATAATCATTTCCTTTGATAATATTGGGGCAGGATATACATTGTTTCCAATTTTTTTTGAAATTGGGTCAACATAACTAATTATGTTGCGTTCTAAATGATCCTAAAGATATCTCAGTTACATTTTCAGTAAGTGATAAAGAGTTTTCTTATTTACATAAAAGCTAGGGTCTTTAAACTAGTAAACATTCAGGATATTATTGGATCAAAATGACTGCATATGAATTATGTCTGTATAATTAAATATCTATAATCAAATATGCATATATATTTGTATGTGTACAGAGATAAAAAAATGTGAGAGGCAGAGACAAAAGTATAATGGATTTTCTTCAGTATCCTCTCTAGTTTTGTATTTCACAGATGAGGAAACAGAAGCCCAAAAATTGTGCGCTTTCTTCCTGAGGGCATGAGGTAGGGTTCAGAGGGAAAGCAAACAGAAATTCACTTTAAATGACACTTAGTCTCCTTCTGTCACACAGTGCTCCTTCCCTGGGACTCTGATCCTACACAGAGCTACCGGGGCACAGGTAGTGAAGCTGTAATAGTGACACAATGAACATACAGTTTGACCTCGAGTAGCAAGAGGCCAGGCCTGCGTGAGGTCATAAGGGATTATGCTTCTGAAAGGGCCACTTCCTCTTTGATGTTTCTGCCTGGAATGCAAACAATGAGGTTGAGAGGGAAAGAGGAATGCAGCAATTTTCTGGAGGGTGAGGTATTAGTGTTTGGGAAGCAGGCTCTGCAAGATGATACTACATGTTGAGGGTTACTACCAGGGAAGGATCTTAGAACTTCTATAAATCTAAAAGTCTGCTCAAATATATTCACAAACAAAACAAATAAATGAAACTAAAACACCCAAAAAGTACCCAGGAAGAGGGGTTGACCACAATAGGGATCCCATGAGTGATCACTGAAACTTGATGAGTTTTATTTGAAATATCACTCATGATTTTATGCGACAGCAACTACTTCTACAAAAACAATCATTATAGTGACTATAGTGAAATTCCTACCGTGAACTTTATAGCCTAAAAGGAGTAAAAGAAAATAAGATGCACAATTCAGCCATAAAAATTATTTTTGTGGAATAATTAAATCCATCAAAAATCACGAGCTCTTAAGAAAATGTCTACGTGAAAACCTTTTCACCAAAGATCAGCTTGCAGCACACAGAGATAAGGCAAGTGCTTCCACACTCAGCAAGGAGAATTCTTTACGGTAAACAATTAGCACAATTAAAGTCACACCTGTTCTGATCTCAGCAATGTGTAATAACACAGAATCCGGTGTTTCCTGTTGGCACTGCTTGGGTTGTTTTTAATAATTGCTCTAATTTATTGAACATTACCATGCCTCCCTTGTGCACATTATCTTATCTCATTCAATCTGCACAAGAGCTCCACAGGGAAGGTGTTATTTCCCTCAGCTTGGCAATGAGGAAAGTGCTCATGAAGGTTTAGTAATAGCCTGGCATCTCACAGCAGGACTAACAGGGGCAGAATTCAGACCTTGGTCACCCTGATGCCAAATCCTTCGCTGTTTCCATCACCACCTGCTACCTTTCAGGTGGCTACTTGATTAACTTTTATTCAAAATTGTTTCTCAGCTTCTACATTCAGCCAAAGTACTGTATGCTCAAACATGTCCCCTTGGAGGGCATGGCTCATGGCCTCGATGAGCTGGGGCTTTGGAAATAAGCAATAATCACCCAAGGCGGAGAATAAGAACTGCCAGTTTTACTGAAGTTGGATCTGCTCATCGTTTACGGTGTTTAACTCAGCTCGGTGTTTGTTTCTTGGACCTTGAATCTTTTTCTTTTCACATTATTGCTGATTTAAAAAAATAAAAGGAAACGGTGCTTTTCTTTTGTGCCTTTGCTTTGAGAGGAGTCTAAAGCACCAGTGGATAAAGCCAGCAGAAGAAATCCTGCTACAATTATTTTATCAGCACTCTCAGATGCCAGTTGATCTTCACATTTAGACAAAAGGTAGGAGGAATCCACTTTTAATCAAAGCCCACACACATAAGCATGTAAGACAGCAAGGCAGTCTGGAGGTGGGGAGATACAGCAGGCTAGGAAAGGTCAGGGAGAAGATTCACCCTTTAAATTGCATGGAGGTGGTAGCCAGAGGGTTGGGTGGGAGCCTGAAATATACTGTTTTTAATGTTGAGAAAGAGCCATGTCAAGACCATTCAATAAAGAAGAGAGAAATCACCTTTTCTGACTAATAGAGATTGCTATAATGTAATATAAATTACTATAAAGATGATAAACATTTCTTTGTCCTAAGCAGGGCCAGTAGTGCTACCAAAAATATAAAAAAGTAGAGAGCAAAACAAACATCAAATAGTCTATCTGAGAAATGCATGAAAAGCAAGACAGTTCAAAGAGTTGACTATAGTGGCATTTGCCAAATAGACTGGCTTGAACTTTAGTTACAGAAACCTAATACTATAAACAAATGTGAAAGAAAACAAAACAGCACATAGTTCAAAAGTCAAATTCTTTTCTTGGCATATATCAAAATTAGTAAGAATTTACAGGTATTTTGAAAATTAGATATAATTCTTAGAGGATTTAGAGCTCTTCATTTAAAAAGAAAAATCTCTCCTTCCTGTATGAAAGGAAATCATTTAAGTATTAAGGGAAAGAAAATCTCCAAATTCTAAAGAACTTAAACTTATCAATAATTCTTATGAAAAAAAATGTTGGGGTAATTATATATTTCAATCACTACCACCCACTGTACAGTGATGACCGTGTTCCTATTTTCACTTTGTCTCTTCCTGCTATAGCTCTATAAGAGGTAAGACTTTAGATTCTTAGGCTCTCTTTTTGTAGAACTAAGCCATAAACCTCAGTGCTGGACAAAAACATATACATAGAGCCACTGCTTCAGTCTTTCTCATTGTCTCCTTCCTGTTAGAATGCAGGCGAGGAGGACTAGATCACAGAAGCATTTGACAGATCATGAGGTCGCTGACCTGTAGAAAACATGCCCTGAAGAAGGCCGCATAAGCGAATGAAGGCACTGGAAATCCCAGTGTCATCATGTGGTTTACAATGGTTCTGTATTCTCTGTATCCAGACCCTTTTAATGGGTGTCCACCATCTTGGGATGCATGCTACCACAAATATGCATTAATACATATATGTGTATATGTAGTAGTACATCTATACATATTAATACATATATACCTATTAGTACACATATACATATACATTAGTACATATGTGCATATACGTATTAGTATATATATATGCACTACAAGGATGTGAAGTGCCTCACAGCTTGTGCTCCCACCCAGCATGCTATAATATGGACACATGCTAGTCTGGGATATGCACTATTACAAGTGCTGCTAATGGATCTGTACTGACATGTAATGTGTGATAGCACAGGGTGTAGCATGTATATATGCTGACATGAGTTGAATGCTTATGTTGAATGTTTGCCCCAGTGGGACATACACTAATATGACACATGTGCAAATATGCAGATATGATTCACATAGGAGTGATACAAAATGGACGTGCATGAGCAAAGAGAAACTTTGACATGGAACACGGCTTACTTAGGGAAGGTGCTAACCTGGGAAGTGGACTAACACCAGATGTGTCAGTACAGATATGTGTCGACACGGATGGGGTAGTATGGAGCGCACACTGTCACTGATGTGCGTTAAAATGGGAGTGCTCTGCTGCGGCATAGTCCCTAAATTAGGATGGCTAACGGGGATCATGGACATTAGCATCAGACATGTGCTCCCTTGGGAAGTGTTCTAGTGTAGATACCCGCTAACAGGAGTTGTGTGTTAAACCTGCCTTACGTATTCCTGAGAAAAAAATCCAGAAAAATCCCTCAACTACTGATCACTACGGTAGAGTCTACGATACCAAAATGATCTTTCTAAAATAATTCAAAGCCTAACTATTCAGGAGCAAGGGGTACAAGCGCTTTCTTTATGAAAAAGAACGTGGGGGTAAGAAAATTCTGCGGAGGATGCAGATTCCATCCCCGGACAAGGTACCGTCAACCGTCTCCACACTGTGGGGCTATTCGCGCCTCAGAATCCAGGTAAACACAAAGCATGGCGCATGGCCAGCAACTCCTCAAACGTCTATCAGCATCACTAAAAAGGGAACGAGCTCCTTAGTTCATTTGTTATCACATTTCATACAAAATTTTTGCTTATGAGAAATATATATTTTGTTTGGATTATAGTAAGCCTAACATGGATATAATGTATCTGAAGTAAAGTCAATTTCACTCCTCCACCAGGCTGCAGACTAGAGAAGTTAGGCTATAACCTTCCCCCGCCCCACCCTCCTTGACACAAACATTACCAATTTTGTAAAAGTGAAGCAGCTTAATAACTGAGTAAAAATGAGATGAATATTTTCTTCAGTTATTTTTCCGGGTAGGAAACCATACTGTCTCACTTTGAAATCAATCTTAACTATATTTTCTATTATATACCCCCGTTCCAAACAAGACTAATTTATTTTGTGCATGCCACTGAGCAGATATTACTGAACTAAAATTGATTCTGAAACTCTCCTAACAAACTCCCTTTATTTTTTATTTTTTAAAATCAGTGTTAATAAAGCCACAATGCCTTACAACATTCAATGTAAAATTATTTTTTCACCTGAAAAACATCAGACTCATAAAATCATTTATTTCTGGATAATGGAAGTAAAAGAGAAGATTTCTCTGTAATGTAATTTTATAAAATAAACAGTCTAACAAGGATTTCAGAAGACAGGAAGTATTTCCAGGTCCTCATGCACATTTTGTTTAAGGAACAGACTGTTGCTATTCTTGATGGATGCTCAGTGGATAATGATAACTGTTGTTTGGGAACAGGCAGTCATTGTTATTCTTGCAATTGCTCTAAAATGACACAAATGATTGAAAATATTTTGATGATATGTATAAACATTAAAAGCTTAGTATGTAATTCTAATGCAGATGTTTTCTATTTTTGTAATTCTTCAAAATAAAATCTTTTCACATTTTATATCTAAAACTCTCAAGATACAAATATTAATTCTTCATCAGTGCTCAATGAAATTCTATGTAAAGTAAGTGGTTACATATTATAAAATCAATAGTGTAATATACCACATTATCATTTATTTATTCATGGAAGAAACGTTTGCTAAGTACTTATACTAGGTTAAGTTTTATATAAAAAGCTATGTGTTGCTACTATCACATTTAATTCTACAATCTTCAACCCTAATATAGTTTACTTAACTCTACAGCCAGCTTTAACACATCTTTAATGAAACAGATAATAACATATTCTTAAAGATACATTGTACTGGATGTCTGAATTTTAAAAATCCTTAAATTGGGCATAATATATTCCCTGTCTCAATTATATTCATTCTAAAATAAATTGGAAATAAGACATGTGTACCACAAATTATATATTTAAAATATGCTTAAATTATGTTCATAGTTATTAAAGAAATAATTATTTTTAAGCAAATAGTAACGGAACGTCAATCTGGTCCTGCCTGTCCTGAATTGCTTCAGTTTCTGAGATATTTCCACCCAGACACAGCAAGTGCTTCATAACTTTGTGTTTGTGGTTTCAGTTAGGAGCCCATAGTCAAGTCTAGTAATTGCTCTTTGAGACAGTCAGCAACAACTTGCAGGATTTGGTGGGAGAGGACCTTTAGTTTGATGAATGTTGGCACCAAAAATTTCTCCAATTAGAATCAACTCTTTGGGGCTAGAAGTGTAGCAAAGTGGCCTGCCTGCCATGTGTGAGGCCCTCATCACCACAGAGAAGAAAAGAGGCAGAAAAAAAAGTGAATGCAATTTTTCTTCATTCCTTTAATGCAGTTGAATTAAATTTCAGTGCTATAGCAGTCTCCCTGTGCTGTGCTGTGTGTGTGCGTGTGTGAGCGCATATGTGTGTGTGTGCTGTGATATACAAAGGGTTAAGAGTTTATTTGTAGAATAGCAAAATAAGTCTTGGTTCAACCACTTAGAGAGCATCAGTTATAAATTCCTTTTCCTTGTTTCCCTGTAAAGTGGGAATAGTTATTACTTTGTACATGAATGTTTTGAATGCTAAAGACTTAAAGCATTTTGCTCAAGTCTTTTTGATGAATGACAGGTGGGTTTATTCTTGAATGTGAGACTGTCTGTGGCCTCAATTTTGCAGCTGACTGATCAGGACTGAACAGGGAAAAGAGGGCTGAGTTCGAGTACATTTATGGGACTAAAGACCAAATTAATGTGAGATTCACTGAATGTCTTTACACAATACCATGTTCTTTACCATGGTAAAGAGCACCCAGCACATCCCACATCAGACATAAATTCACTGCTCACCTGACTACTGATGGGTGTGCAGAAGATGCTCTGCTGAACATTGCCACTTTCATCCTTTCAGACTTTGAGTGGGAGAAGACATTCAAGCCATTTGAATAATTGCCAACTGATTTCAGCATCTAGATGTGCATTTCCACAGTCCATTGATGACAGTCCATTATTTTAGCTCAGAGAAGTTCATGTGTGTAACAGCTAGTCCCACAAGTTGTGAAAATCATCTGAACTTCTTACTTTTTAAAAAATTTTGCAAGAACATACACTTTCATGAATTTATTCTCCTGAAAATGTTAAGAGAAACTATTGTCAAGGGTTGACTTGGCCTTAGGACTGAAGGAAATTAGTCTATCATAATTAATTAAAAGAGAAGACATTTTGAAATAAACTTTTTGCATTTCAACTTCAGTTTGGCATGCTGATGCAAGCAATTAAACAATGAGGTCTGCCACCATAAAGCAGCCAGGCGCAGGGGACAGAGTACATGTGGAGACAACTCAGGGACTATATTCTCCTTATTTCTGGTTAACCAGGCCATGTTCTCTGAACTAAAATTACTTACAAGTGTGTTCTAAAAGGGAATCTCTCTCTGTGCCTGCCTCTGTCTTTCTCTTTCTCATGGTGAGCCTCAGCAGGTGAATGAAGCAGCATAGGTTTCCCCAATGTCAGCTGGCATGAGACAAACCCTCCAAAAAGTAATTTAAATTAATTTACAGCTGATTAATTTAAATTTGAATTTTTCTTAAGGTAACAAGGCATGAATAAGTAACAATAGATATGTTCATTTTTAAGTGCCTAAATTCCCAAATAGAGCTAGATCTGTTAAAAAAGACTAGTTTATCTTGCAAATCTCGGAAAAGAGTCTATCATCTTCTAGATAACTATGGTACTATTTCTAAAATAAAATTTGGGGCCAAACAGGTAATTAAAGCAAAACCAATATTTAAATGCATGGCAATTGTTTTCAGCATGTCCAAAATATCCTTACCAAGCATACACTAAACTTGAAGAGAAAGAAAATAGGTGAAAGTAAAGAAAATCTTTCATCAAAAATGGCTTAGAACAAGTGGATTTTCATGTCACATGAGAAGATATAGAGCATCACAGGGTTTATCCACTAACCATCACAATGGCACCATAAATGGCCTAAATGTTTCCGTCTATCCACTTTAGCAGTGTTCAGCTTGGTAGTCTCGGTCCTCAGGCCTGGATCCCCCCAGACCTCAACCTGGTGTCACTGTCACAGAAGACATGCTCCCACCTGCTCATGCAAGGAAGCAGGGGATTTCCTTCTCTTACATCTGTCCTAGGAATTCTCACTTAGCTCTTCCATCTCGCTGGCTTCATGGTGCATATTCTGTTGCTTATTTTCAGTACTATCTGTGTATCTTGGGTTCCAGCCAACCTTAAATTAAGATGACATATTGAGCATTTTATCTTAAATTTTCAGCTTTCATAACTGATAATGGGGACACAAAGAGAGGCAAAAGGGAAGAAATCACTTCAGTTCCCGGGAGACAGTCTTGGAAACTTAATCATTCAGACTCTAGAATGCTCTGCGTATGCTGACAAGGAGGGAGTAGGAAGAAGAGAGGAAAATGTAGACCAGGAAAGAAATGGAAGTAACTTTGAGAAATCTTCTCCCATGATATAATTTTACCGATGACCATCCATGAACTTGGGGCTGCCAGAGCCAGTGCAGAAATGGCCAGATCCAACTATCTTATTTGCTTGAAAAATCACCCGGGAACCTTTGCATTGAAAGATGTTTTGGAAAGATGTTCGGAAACAGCGTGGATGGTCAGCAGGCTAGTGATTTAAAATCCATGTGCTCGCATCATGGGTTTCATGGATGTTGAATCCAAAAAGAATTGTTGGTATTTGCATTTAAGGGGCCAGAGCCTGGGAAAAAAAGTTTAGCCTTTAGAAACAGAATATTTTCTTAAGACTGCTACTTGTTTCTTTCAATGCCAGTTTTTTTCCTAAAATTTTACAGTTCCACTCTGATGACTGTAGCTTTATTTTTAAGTTTCTTTGCTCTAAGATTTGGGAGACATCTTAGATTTTGAAAGTTGTTCTCTGGTAGAGATTACTCATAGGTATTTTTACACAAGCATTCAGAGGATCATAGAATATCATCCAGGAAGGAAAAGCATATTTAAAGGCAGCCCTTTCTTTCCCAGAAAATGAAACTTTGGCCTACAAAAATGTAGTGAGTTGAAGGATGATATTTGAAGGGCTAATAGGAAGCCGACCCCTCCCATCTAATTGGTCCTGCAGCTGAGTTCATGTTGTACAGATTGGGAGATGCAGTAGCTATTCCCAGGGTGCAGATATTCTACCTGAAGATGTTAGACTCACTCATGAAGATGTCTGATGATAACCACATGTGCCATTAAACTCAATAATGCAGAAAAGGATCACTGGCATAGAAGGCTGGGCATCCGCTTCTGTGAAGTAGAGTTGGTTAGTATAATGGTGTCATGTGGGTAAACCATAGGCATCAAGAGGATTCATTTTGTTGGTCGTGTTGGACTTATTACTCTTTTTTAATGTATAAACTATATGATGTGCATTCTAATAGGGTCACACATACCTACCTTACTACTAAACTAATAGAGCATTATTATTTTTCCTGAAGTGTCACCAGCATTAGTTATTATCTGATTTCTGGAAGATAGCCATTCTTACCAGAGTAAGATGAAATTTCTGCATGGTTTTAATTTGTATTTATCTAATGATCGGAAATTCTGAAAATTTTTTCATATATTTTTTGGCCATCAGTACTTCTTCTGAGAAGTGTTTATTCATTTTAGTTTCTCATTTTTTTGCTTGGGTCTTTTTATTTGCGGGTCAAATTTTTTTAGTTCTTTCCATATTCTAGATATTAGTCCTCTGAACAATAGCTGATAAAAATTTCCCCTTTAAATTATGTTCAGATTCAACCTATTGCGGGATTATTCCTAAAGTATAGTTTTAAACATTTTATGTGGTGAAAGTGAATGGAATCATGAGCTCAAAGGCAGGATCTTCCAATTGCTTGAGATATGCGAGTGGCCAATCCTTCAGGAAGATAGGCTGTACTACAACAAAGCAACCAGAGCATGAGCAATGATTACCACTTCTGACATTTGCTACAACCCTAAAGTCCAAGTTAAAGAATGCTACAATGTAAGGTAAGACAGTGTGTGCTTATGCACAACCTTTTCATTTTATTCTCAGATAACTGCTCCTTAGAAGGGTTTAACTCTGAGTGAGTGGTTGACTAAAAGGAGACGTGGTGATTCAGTAGCTGGGATTTAAACAGTCCTCCTGGGGGCTGGGGATTTAGCTTAGCAGCACAGAGCCTGCTTGGCAAGCGCAAGGTCGTGAGTTCGATTCCCAGTACTGAAAAAAAAAAAAAAAAAAAAAACCTTCAGTCTTCCTGGTTCCAAATCCAGAGCTGTTTACTTACTTCTAGCTATTTTACAGCTATTTCAAAACTCTGTGTTATGTGGTCAGGCTAATGTTGTTTCTAACACTCATTGTATACAGGTGTCCTTGATTCCTTGTGCAGTATTTGGTTTGCTTACATGAAAAATAAATAAAAATATTGTATATTTTTATAAAATTGCTCTAAATATTGAATAAAACAATGGTTATAAAGTACTTAGGTCAATGTGTGACAACAGGAAGTTATCAGTAAATAGCAGGTGTTTGCATTTTATCTTGGAAAATATGATTTCAACGTATTAAAACAAACAGAGGGGCTGGGGATTTAGCTCAGTGGCAAAAGCGCCTGCCTGGCAAGCGCAAGGTCGTGAGTTCAGTTCCCGGTACTAGAGAAAAACAAAAAAAACAAACAAACAAATAAAAAAAAAACAAAAAAAAACAAACAATTCACATTTTAAATTTCACATTTAAATTTTAAATTTAAATTTTAAATTTTAAGTGCAGAGTTTGCCCATGGTGTAAATCATGTGCACATCATGAGGCAGTGATCATTTCTGAGTGCCGGCAGCCAGGAGAGCTGTGCTGACATAACCGTAATTATGTTTTCAAAGTAGTATTTCTTATTATGTAAGTATTATGTAATAATACATACTAATCTGTTTCTGTTTATGGATATACATGTAGATAGATTGATATAGATAGATATAGATATAGATGATGTAGATGATATATAGATGATAAAAACAAAGATATAGCTATTGATATAGATATCTATAGATATAGATATCTATAGATACAGATAGATATAGATGATATAGATATAGACAGATGCATACATGTATGTTTGGTTAATATGGGTGGATCTTGGTGTTTTCTTATTCTTGATTCAGTTTGAAATTAATCCAGACAGATTCCAGGGCATTACAGATGCCATATTTGTGTCCTCAAAGTAAAAAAACATCCAATGACAACCTTATAAATTCTATTTTAAAATTAGATGGCTAAGACCATTTTAACTGATGTTTCATTTGTGAACTCTCACTTCTGGCATGCCGAAGAGATTATTATCTCCAAATAATAAGCTACTTGCCAACAACTCCAGGAACAGCAATCTGAAGACACAGAAACTGTGATCTTTGGTGTTCCTAATGGCGATCCGACAAGTTAGCATAAGTAAAGCCCTTTGCTTATTCACTACTCCAAGTGAACAGTAAACTGCAGTAGCAGTCAACATAATTTGCACGTGCTTTGAAGCTTTAAAAACTAGCTATCATAAAGGTCCTTTTCAACAAACTCCTTCATTGAGGTGCAAATAGTGAAGTGCACAAGAGCATTTGAGGAGAAACAGTTTGAAATAATGTTTATGGAAAACAAAGGAAGAGTTATAGGCAAACAGCTGATCTTCTCCAAGATACTTTGTAATTTAATTTGTTTGGTACTTTGCTTTCAATGGGACTTTGAGCACTTCCTCAGGAGGGACAAGGGTAACCACTGACAATGTTCTGGATCACAGACTGGCTAGGCTTTATGTTGCCTCAGAGGAGCACAAGTGGTCCCGTTTGCTCACCCCGTCACAGGAAGAATTCATTGCATACCTGCCCCAGGACTTAAGTTCTACCTCTTCTGTAAAATCTCCGATTTCTTCCTTTCTGGTAACCTCTACAGCAGGGTCTCTCATAGCATATGTGTCACATCAGATTTTTTTGTTCCTTAAAAGTCATAGACTCATTTCTCCCTTGGATCCAAACTCTACTTCCTTTCTAGAATTTCTCTGTCCTCCTCATACTTCACTGATTCCCATTATTCACAATATAATTCCTATCTACAATCAGAATTTCCTCAGAGTCCAGTGTAAATTAAGACCTGATGTTATTCTCTTTCATAGTAGCAGGAAACATTTCTTTACATGAATTTAATTTACATGGTATATTTGAGTGTCAGCTTAATACTTTTCTCCTCATAAGACTGGCAGTTTAAGGAAGACAGGAGCCTGATATGCTTTATTTCGTCATGTAGTCACAAGATCTAGCACAGTGTCTGGGTCAGAGTAATCATTAATGTTGGGTGTATCTGTGCATGAAGACGGATGCTTATTTCTTAATTCCTAATGCTCCATGGGGTAGGGCTGGTTAGCAAAGCTGTCCTGCTCCTGAAACAGCCATCATCCTACCTGCTGCGTCTGTAGTCTCACAGTGCTAAAGAACGAAATCACTGACAGAAAGGAAATGAAACAGGGACATATTTATAGGAAGGACAGGAAGAAAAATAGCTCCCTGTTGGGTGAGGTTCCAAGTGGTTCCCCACAGTGCTTCATTGTCTTGGTGTTGTATCTATAAGCAGACCAAGGGGAGACTTTGTAATGCAGAGTTTTAAACCATCAGTTTTCAGCTGGTGAATTTAAAGAAAAGGAGCTCAAAGGAAACCAGTTATTTTGCATTTCTAACTTCCTCAAAGTTCATCCAGGAGGAAAGGGGGAGTGTTAACTAACTTAGCATATTTTGCCTAAGAAGTTTCTTTCCTGGGAGTTAGTGTTCTTATCTGCCCATCCTTCTTATTTTAACTTTTTACTCTTTTTCCTGTGTTCACTTTTACATTGCTAAGCTATTTAAACTATATAATTTAAATTAGTTCTTAACTTAGTGTATGTGCTATTAGCTTTGTAACCAGCCTACTCTGTCTTATGCCTCTTACTGACTGTGTGCCTATTAGCTAACTAACAACTGTCTTTTATATTACCACCCTGGGCTGGAAGCTCCCTGACAGTGCTGATGCTGGTTTTCTGCTTGTGAAGCCACTTCTGTTTCCTAAATACTGGTGACTATTAATCTATCTTGATGGACTTGAAAGGCTGCTTTGAAAAGCATTATATTTTTCACACAGCAATTTTCCAAATGTTATAGGGAGTTCTGCTTCCAAGTACTGGAGAGTCTTGGAAATGGTATTATTTGGTAATCAAAGCCTGGGAGGGGTGATTAAATTTAGTCCTTTCTTTTAATTTAAAGGCAGTTTCTAACTTTGGTTAATACAAACTGCATAAGAGGCGGGTCAATAGTTCTGTGCTCCTTGCAGTCCTTAGGACAATCTCTCCGTTCTGGATAGCAAGACTTGCTGAACAATTTATCCATATGCTAGCATGCCAATTAGTCAAAGATGCCCTGATGGATCTATGAATATCAGAGTGATATCTCTTCTCTTCAAAGCACAGGAAAATATAATAAGTGAATTACCATGTCTAATCATAAGAAGCTGAAATTTTTGTTCTATTATTTTAATGAATGTGGGGACTTAGTTTAATGAGTCCACTCAACCATTGCTTGCCAAATAATATCATTGCCAAGTCTCCCCAGTATCCAGGTCTCCAATTTTACACAGAAAATACATTTTTATTTTAGTGGTGATACATTCCAATGCATCATTAGGAAACAGAAAAGCTGTATACATACAAACACATCCTAATATGCTTCGGTTTTCTTCACATAAAATATTCTCTCTAGGAGGGGACTATACTTAGCAGTCACCTATGTTAAAACCAAAATAATATTAATAAATATGAACTTCAAATTGGTAGTATGTCCAGAAGAGTTTAATAAAATTAAATATTATTTGAAAAGTTTCAACCTGAGCATATATTACAGATTTCTGCATTTCTCTTCCTGCTTCATTCCAATTAATTTTCACAAAACAAACTTTGTTTCTTGATTTTGCAAAAAAAAAAAAGTTTGGAGACAATAATGGAGGATCTAGTCCTCTCTTCAGAAAGTAATTGTGCTGTTCTCTGCAGTAAGTGCTTTCCCTAGAAAGTCTCAGTGATTGCTAAAGCCTTGCTGATGTGCAGGAAGGGACCCTACTCCAGATCCTTACCTATCGGAGGCAATACCACACAGTGTGCTCTCAGAAAGCCCCACCTACCCATGCTATTTACCACCCAGCCACTTTGGGTGTTAGTCCTTTCTGTGGATAATTACCTTTTGTAAAACAGTTCTTCAATAAGTTCAACAAATAGGTTATCTATATTTCAAAATTATCTGTAAACTAACCCTATAAGTTGGTCTAATTGATCCTTTTTCCATAAAGACTCAATAGCAATTTCTAGGATATCAAAATTTAAAAAAAAAAAAATCTTGCTTCTATTCCTTTTATTATGCAATAAATGTCATTTTTTATCGTACTAAAGAACTTAGTTCTATATTGTACATTTTTCATCTTTTGTCTTGGTTCTTAACAAAATCCATTACTGAGTTTTACATCATATAATACTAGAGTTCTTAGATTTCATGATTTCATGTCTATAATTATTATTCAACATTATTTAATTTTTCCTTTTACTTTGCTTTTCATATTTAGCTTTGAGCTTCATTGTTGTTTTCAAATTTTTGGTTGAGTGAATTTCAATCTATTTTGGTAATTGCACATTTTATTAAATAGTACTTTAAGCATTTTTGTTAAAGCGCTTGAGGTAAGAATAATAATATTTATAAACACATTACTTATTTATAGAAATCAGAATATGTTCACATGCAAATCAAAGCTCCTTTGAAGACACAACTTGGGTAATGCATTCTTTCAGTCTTTCATGGTGTTTTTATGCAGGAGGAACACTGCTATTGTTTGAATCAGCCACGTGGATGTAAGGTGAAAGGAAAGACCTAATCGTCCCACCTTCCCGGTTTCAAAGCATCTACATGTTTTCTTCTTCACTGGCACTGTGTAAACATTACACACTTCAGAGTAATCTGTATTATTATGAGGTAAGCTGCAAAATAACCTGTATTTTATAATATAAGTAGCAAAGTAATCTGTATTATCATCATATGTACCATAAAGTAATTTGTATTATTATAATATGCTCTATAAATTAATCTGTATTGTTATGACATACACTGCAAAGTAATCTGCGTCATTATGTTTAGGCATTTTGTATGTCCCAAGATGGAGCTGGGGAATGAATGAAGCACGCACTTTTTAGAATCAGATGTGTTGTGTTCCTTCCCTCTTTTGCTTACAGGCTATGAGGCTGTTAACAAGGCACATGCCCTGTCTGATCCACATAGTGCTTAGTTATAAGCCTGAAATAGTGAAAGAACTGTCATTTATTTTTGTGTAATTGATATTTATTCAGTACCTACTAAGTGCAGTTCACTTTTATTTGTTATTAGCTCATTTGATTTCCAAATTAGCCCTATGACTTTGATAAAATAGTGGAAAGAAACTGAAGCTCAGGAAGACTAAGCATTTGCTCAAGGTCACATAATTATTGAGCATCTGCTCTGAAATTTTCCACTTTTAATTGACTTTGTACTCAGGTTGCTATTCTGAACTGTACTGTGTGCTGCGTTCTTCAGAAAGCACACCTTCCCAGTGGTTTTCCCTTGCCCCTTCCTGCAGGCCCAGCCACTCTGCCTTCATGCTCCATGGAGCGCAGCTTCTCTTGTGTCAGGAATCCTTGGGCTCTAATCATCCGTACTGTGTCCTCTCACTGGCTAGTACGATGCCTGAAGTGTGGAACTGTATCTCTCTTTTGAACTCTCAGCACCACTCTTATGTTCACTTAATATGTACTTTCCCAAGGAGTAAATGAATATATGAATGAACTAATATCATTGGCTTCATGTCTTAGATTCACCATAACAGAAGCTCATTTGCAGAAAACCATTACATGTGTGGCAGATATAGATGGCTGCCCTTTCAATATCTCTTCTACTCTTCTTCTACTTTAATAAGCCCTTACTTTATTTTTTGTAAGTGATGCTTCCAGCAATGATACTAAATTCTCTAGTTTGCCTTGAAGGTAAGAGAAGCAAATGACATAGTGCTTGCCAATAAAATATAAGCAAATATATGGGGATTCCTTGGGGATTCCTTGAAACACTTAACATTTCTATTGTAAGCATCACATTGTTTCATTGTACTCTGCTTGAGTGCTAAATGGACAAGAAGAGAAGAAGCCTTCTTGCAAATTGAGAAAATAGCCATATGTTATCGTACAGGAATGCAGAAGAAGCCTAGTTCTTTGAACAACTGCAGAAGCCTAGGATTACAGTTTTTATTTGGCCAAGTCATTCTCATCAGGTTGCTTTTGCATGAAATTTAATAAAAATTCATAACTGATAATATCTAAAAGCTTGCTTGAACTAATTGCTTGAGAGAGAGCAAATGAATAGGTACAGAATTGTGATAGGGAGCGGAAATTTTCAAATTTGGTCCCCTAACTTAGTAACTATAGGTCTTCGGTCCATTCCCAGAGGAAATGGTAGTTCTACCCTGCAATTTGCTGGCATTCAGTGATGACTTGTGCTAGGATTTTAACGCATCTTGCCTAGAGATTGCTATCTAAGGGATTCTAATCATTTCAAGATTGTGTTCTTTAAACATGTCTACATTCATACCCTCAGCTTGCAAGATGGAGAAATGATGTGAAGGTGAAGGGAACACTGAATTAAAATCTAGGAATTTTAAGTACAACCTCACCTTTTTGCCACTAGATGGTCAAGTTAAATTTTTTTTAAGTTTAAAAGCATGGTGAGGAAGCTGCAAGCACCTGTCACCAAATTTCTACTGCAGTTGCTACCTTCGCTTGCAGTTAAAACGCCTGTGACTGTTTCCTCATCTACCCTTCCAATTTCACCGCTCTGGGAGTCATGGAATTGGCATCTTAAAGGAACCCACACATCCTTTCACACTCCTTAAAACCACTGCGAACCACCCCTGCTTTCTCACAATTGCTTTTCAAGGCTGCTTCTGTGTAGATGTCACCATTAATCATGCAACACCCCCACTGAGTGGAGATCCACATGGTGATCTTGGTGGCTTGCGCGCCAATAAGCCAAGCCCAGAACTTTCCTCACAGGCTGCTATTCTGAGGAGACTTATGGTAAGTTGCATTGTCTTTGCTCATCACCTTGTGAAACATAGGAGCATCCTCTGTGAATGCATGTGATAGTGAACTGATGGTGTCAACTTGAGCAAAAACACACAACTAAATTGGGTCAGCGCAGATCTTTGCGTTGCTAAGAGGATTTACTTAAAACTTCCTGGGATTTCCTGGGTGTGAGTGACGGCAACCAATGGGCTTGCCATCTGTCTTCTTTACTTTTCTCATTGCTGACACAAAATGCCCAACACTCAAAGTTAAAGGAGGAGAGGTTTATTTCAGCTCATAGTTTGCAGAAGTTTCAGTCCATAGTCAACTCGTTCCAACACATGCTGGCTTGGTGGAGAGGCATGACAGAGGAGACATAAGCCATGGCAACCAGACAGGAGACAGCAAAGGATGAAGAAGCAGCAGCTTTTTTTCTGTCACTTTATGTTCCATCTAGGCTACCACCCTTTGGGTGGTGGCACCCACACCCAGGAGGGGGCACACTCAATCCCAGCATTACACTTTTAATCCCAGTATTACACTCTAGATTCAACCAGCTCTGAAAAATCCCACCTATGAGTGCTTTGGGGGGACATCTAGATAGAAGCCTTGATGCTGCTTGAATAGTCTAAAAGGGAAATGATGGAGGAACTCTCGTTCTGTTTCTTTGGAGGAGCTCCAGGCTTTACCTTCACCTGGGATGTCGGCTCCTTGTTTTAGTTCAGACTCTTCAGCATCCACTGCATACCCTTTGTCCTCCTGATACGGATTCTCACAGGACACTGCAGTGAGCTCTTGGTCTTCAATTGGATTGTTCAGAACTTCAACACACAGGCAGACCTTTCAAACTCTTCCACATCTGACTCTGTGGGTATGCATGGCAAGCCTAACTTATAAATTCCTTTTTTAAAATTTGTAAATCTTGCATTAAATCTCTTTCTTCAGAAAGCACTGACTGATACAATGGGTTTGCACCAAGGTAGCTGCTGCCATGGCCACCACGCCAGTTGGTGAATTTAGAACAGAGATTTCTCCCCATCGTTATCTAGAGAGCCCATGCATTTAATCACATCTCATGGGTAGGGACAAGCTCTCAGCTGTGAACATCTTGAAAATTATGACTATAAACCAGATGGCTGTGAAAAGTTCTGATGTTTAAGATCTGGCAGAATTGGCTTAAATGCAGAACACCCACCATTCTGTGGCCTGTTAGCATGCACAGCCCCATTTCCTCCCTCTGAATTCCCGTGGGGCTTCAGCCTCCTTGACTTTTCTTGCTGGGGGTGGGCTGGTAATCTCTCGTTTACTTTTTCTTGGAACCTGATCTGGGCTAAAACAGTTTTTTTTTTTTTTTTTAATGCTTTCTCCATCAAGTTCTTAAGAGCACACTTAATTCTTTCATTTTTATTTCACAGAAGACTGAAGGATCATGAAGAGAGTAGTAATTACCTGGCAGACCATACAGCAATCAACTTGTTAGTCTCATTACACATCTTTCCCCCTGAAGACCTTTTAAGCACTCTGCTACTCAGCATCCAGTCCCAGTTTTCTCTACTCTGCTAACTTCTTCCTCTTTCCCAGCCAGCCTTTCGCCCCTCTAGTCTCACCACCTGACACCCAGCAGGGAACACTGTGGAGCGAGAACTTCATAGCAGGGTATACCAGATGTCTGAAACTGCCCATCCTCCCAAAGTGTGTGCGTGTGCATGTGTGTGTGTGTGTGTGTGTGTGTGTGAGAGAGAGAGAGAGAGAGAGAGAGAGAGAGACAGAGAGAAGAAAGAGAAAGAGAGTAGCTTCTTTCCATCCACAATAGTCTGTGAGTTTAGAAATTACAACCAGAGGATATTAGGCATTGCAGTATGCCAGCATCCAAAACACAATTGAATTTTACTCCTTAAGTGACATCAAAGATCCACTAGTGCCAGACCCAAAGCTTTACATTTCTGCAATCACCAGCAAGCCTTCTCAAGTTTGAGTGTTTGTGCAGTATTTCAGCTCAGCATAAAGGAAAGACTTAAGGAATTTGAAGATAGGATTTACTGAAGTAGCATTTATTATTAGAACATCAGGCATTTTCCCGTGTCCAAAATTAGTATACAGTGTATTATAAGACTATCTCCATCCCAATGTGCCAAGCTCACAGTGCTCACAGTACATAATATGTTCAAATATTCTCTTTTTGCACAACTGCTTAAGGCTTCTTGCATTTATTAATCACCATAATAATATATAAGTGAATACTTGATATTGTAGTCATGTGTATTTAACATGAAACAATAATTGGGACACCTACTTTGTTTCAGGTACTTTCCTTTCCTAACTCTTCAGACATTGCTTCATTTAAATTCACAGTCCAATGACATAAACACTCTTATTGTTCACACATTTCAGATGAGGAAACTAAGGCTCAATTACCATAGGCTAAGAATCTAAGATATCAACCTAAAATGTACAAAACTGAGATGGTGTGGTAGATCTATATGAATCTGGAATCTACTTATGACATTCTTAAAATGTAGTTTGCATGGTCTTTTCATGGATGTGGCCATTGAACAAAAATAGGTAATGATCAGTACCTGTTATAATAAGTAAGGATACAGTATTCAGGTGAATTAATGAACAGGCTAATATGTGAATTATGGATTCAAAGGTCATGGATAGCATATTTAAGTAGCACATCCATTTCTATAATTCTTTGTCAATGTTGGGAGCCCATAGGCCAGATGATTTCCTCAGGCAAAGTGAAGGGAGTGCATAGTCCCTAGCTGCTTCTTGATTGTTGCAACCTGTCTTCAGCAACTACTCACTTCCAATCCCACACCTAATTTAGCCCTACAGTGGGGGAATTGTTAGAATATAGAGATTAACTTTGTTCTCTTCAGCGCAAAGAACCCCTCTGCCCCATTGCAAATGCGTATTGTTTTTATATATTTAAATACAACACCAGAAGTTGATTTTGATATTTCTCAGTTGTTCTGGCATTCCTGGTTGAAAAAAGAGCCTAAAATGGAGTATAAGACATTTTATTACCCAATTGCTTCTCCAAAGCAAATCACAGAAACTAGGAAATGCACAGGGACTTCCTAGTGTGACAGAGAGTATGGCTGTCTAAGTAAAGAACTGCCCCAGGCACCAGTAGAATGTAACTACAAGGCAGGGTGTGTGCTGCTATGACCACGTATCATTTGCCAAAGCCTCTACCTGGATGGGCCGTGCTTCTATCCTCAATTCCATTCAGAGAATGCTTTCCTTTTTTGCAAGTTCTCTTTGGAGTATAGGCATTATGTGTGAGTGTGGTCTTTCGAACAAAAATTATTAGTGCTGCATCATTAATGAGATAACATATTTATTTATTATGACAAGAAACACAGCTGGAAAATGGACCATGAAGAAATAGGTGGCTAGCTGATCTCTATGCCCTATGTGTCAAGTGTAATGGAGAAATCAATTAAATGACCCATCTGCCTCCCATCTTCTTCTACTCATTTATTTTTTCAGTATCCATGCTTTTTAAAACCATTCAGAATTATTTATACTAATCACTCACTAAAATAATCCATACAGAAATGGAATGGCTTTGCAGTGCAATTTTGTCGGCTCTTAACGTACTTCACTTCTTTTCAATACACTCCCACCGAACGGCTGTGATTAACTCTTTCTCCTTATTAACAGTTATCACTTTGTCATGCCGATACTATTGAATTTTCTCATTAAAACTGTCTTATAGGCTCTGATAAAATAGAATTACATAGAATGGGCTAAATGGAAGCCTAATATATTCCCTTGGTTGTTTTTGCCAAGGAAAATAAAACAAACAAGGAATAAAAACAGGACGAGCAGGCAAACAAAAAATCTGTTTGTTGCAGGTTATAACACAAAATCCAATCTGCCTGGTAATAGTATTCAGACAAGAAGGTTAAAATAGCCAGGAGCAACTGGAACTCATTAAATATAATTCTAAGCTTTTTTATATCATTCTTATAATTTTCCCACTGTGACACCACCATCAGAGCTGGGAAAAGATGATAATTTTTTGCTCTTATAAACATTTACATGCTTATATTTCCGTGCACTGAAACTTTTCCTTGTTTTCTTTTACCCCGGGGACAGCCCCGAGATAATCATATAAAACATTCACAGCGTTTTGTTGGTGGTGTAAGATAGGAGATAGGAACATGAAGCTGTCTGTCAAAAAGTCTTTATTGGCATCATTTTCTTTTTTCTGACAAATGACAGTGAAATATGTATATTTTTTAAAAGTTGAGATGTCAGAGAACATAAGTTGTGACTTACCTTTCTACAGATAATGAAATAGTACAGCTTTGTCTATAAACACAGATTCACATCATCATTGAAATGGTTGTCTGGGTACAAGAGATGGCATCAGCTTCCTGTTGCTGTAACATGGCCATGTGAGTATTGCCAGTGGTTTGGGTTGTTTCTCTCTGATGAGTCTTCTAAATGCTGGTGGATGACATGCTTTATGCTCCCCTTCCCACTGAGGATGCTTTTGACCCACACATTAGAGGATCAGGAACAGGAATTATGTTACCTATTATGAGGTCACTTTTCCTACAAAAAGAAATGGAAATAAAGGAAAGGCAGAGATGCTGGGAAGAGCTTTGTGTTGATTATTTTTCCATATTTACAGTCTGCATTTCTGGATGTTGCACACATCAATGTTTCTGCTGGAAAAGGCCGTGGAGATGTCTGCTGATGTGGGGAGTGCAGAGGGCACAGAATGCAGAGCTCTTTCCCATGTTATCACCATGCAGCTTGGTTTCTGTGGCTGGACCTGCAGTGTGAAATCCAAATGTGGATCTTTCACATTTCCTATAATGAGACGGCTATGGATGAAGAGCAAACCACATCTTGTAGAGTTTGGTTGAATATCTGAGTATAGAGTGAAGAGAGAGTTGCATTTTGGTGAGATCTTTTTTTATTTACTCAAATTTGTCTCTCTTTTTGTCATACTCCTTCACATCATCTTTCCATCAATACTTTGGCCAAGGAGCAAAAACTGGAGAGGAAAATACAGTTTAACTAGATTTATTTCCACAATGGCTAATAACTTTCTGGGAAGGGGATAAATATGTAGAAGCAGAATACTGTACACCTAATACCTTTGTTCACAAACACTTCTGTTTGCAAACAGTTCAGTTCACAAAGAAAAGCATTCAGCAATATTTGCTTCCTTTTGCAAACTCCGGAATGAGTAACAAACAGGACTATGGCCACCCTCCTCACACAAACACAAACACAACCATCCTCTCCAAAATCTTAAAACAAATTAAGTTCGTAAACCAAGGTACTACTATACATGTGAAAACAAAACAAAACGAACAAAAAAACACACAAACAAAAACAGTTTAAAATAGAGTATAAGAATTGGATTGGGTGATCATTAAGCCAGAAAGACTTTAGGGGAACTGATGAAGGATGGAAGAATAACTAGGAGATTACTGTTGGAATCTGGATAAAAAAAGTGATTCTGATGTTGCAGTAGTCAGTTTGTAAATATTGTTGCCCTTAATAAAATGGGAAATATAAAATATGCCCAATGATATGGCAATATGGCTCAGAAGACATCTAAGTAGAATACTGACAGTGTCTTCTGGGTTTTTCAGTTATAGATAATCATATACAATAGGATACTTTAGGATTCAAAATAAATATTGTCAGTACTGGTTTATAGAGAAAACAAATGTTTCTCAAAGTGAGGCCTTAGGATACTGAAAATCTGAAAGGGGTGACACTAAGGCCCTTTGTCTATACTCTAAAAAGACTAAAGGACAGGACAGGCTTTATAGACCTCCTGAAACAGATAGTGAGACTTCTAAGAATCTTAAATGTGGAGCAGGCAAGGAATTACTTGTCTTGAAAATACTGATAGGAATGACTTTCCTTTGAGACTGAGAGAAATCAAGATTTTAGGAGAATTGCAGTTATGAAGAGAGAGAGAGAGAGAGAGAGAGAGAGAGAGAGAGAGAGAGAGAGAGAGAGAGAGAGAGAGAGAGAGAGAGAGAGAGAACGAGTAAACAAATAGAACCAAAGGTCAAGAAAGGGTAATGGAGGGACACAAAGTATCATTCCTGCTTCTCAAGAACGAACCTCAAGTAATAGGCAATATGTGTCTAGCTATAATGTACCGATGACTAATCCTTTCCTGTAGTAAGCTCTTTTGAACAGGAGTATATACTTCAGCTCGTGATCTTTAATGACTCCAGTACCAAGAAGGGCCAGTTGTGTTGATCAAGATGGTGGCTGAAGAAGGAAGATGCTTGCTGGAATCAGGAGTTCTATGCCTCCATCTCAGTCCCACCACTCCCTCATTCCATAAACTGGGAAACATTTAAATTTATGTGTATTCAATATGCCCACATAGTATATTGCCCAATGCATAGTAGGTACAAAGTGCATAATACCTTGATTCAGGAGGAAACCGGACAGCTCTGTAAAGCCAAGCCTTCCTAGCTCTCTGGCAACAAATAACTTTTTGGATGTGCAGCTTCCCCACTGAGTTTTCTGTTACTTAAGAGCCAATGTAAATACTCTGTCACTGATAAATATTAATGGTGATTAAGAAACAATTGTAGTGAATCTTAGCAGCTCATGCTTCTGTTTATTTAGTTGAGATGACTGGAGAAAGTTTGTTGAGTTTGAGGTGTTTACTAAATCCACTAAAAGAAGATTCAAGTGGAAAGGAAAAGCAAACTCTGCTTTCACAGGAACACATCCTGCCTTACCTGGGCACCTTTCCTTAGCACAGAGAGTATCTCTGGCATTCTGGAGAGAGCTGCTGAAATGTATGGATTGCTACCTGGTACTATTTGAAAAGCAAGCTGAGAGTTGCCAGCAGAACTAGAAGATTAAGATAATATGAACCCAGTGAAAAATTTAAAAATACTCTTTTTAGGAGTTAAAAACTTTAGGATTGAATGGAGATGCTAGACTCTTTCTTGGGTCATATTGAGTGCACAGCTTTTGATACAATGAGGAGTTTCGTTATATGCACTTTAAATTAAAAAGAAGCTGAATAATATACTGCTGAAAACCCTTTCATGAGTAATCACTTAATATCCCAAGGAAGTAGTTCATAGGAAAAATAATTATAAAGTGAAAAATCTCTGCAGATGAGACAGAGAAAAACCTCAGATGAAAGTAATGCATCAGATCTTGGTTATGAATAATATTTTCATTACAACTGAGATTACTCCCCAAAAATATACCTTAATTACTATAATTTGATCACAATATATTGAATATACATACTGAAATATCACGCTGGACTCTGAAATGTGTATTTATCGCATGTTAATCAAATTTTTTGAAAAAGTTTAAGACAATAGAATTTTTAAGTATTCCCTTTTGACCATGACACACTTTATACATGTATCAAATTATCATACAATGTCTATAAATTACTATAGTTAATACTTTAAAATTATATAGAGAGCTATATACATGTAGTTTAATAAACAATAAGATAGTGTTTGATTTCTCTTCCTGTTGTCATAGAAGTAGTGGCAATTTGAGGAGCAAAGAATTATTTAATGGGAAGTGAGAAAGCAAAAGTCAACCGTGTTGCCTGAAGTCTCTCATCTGAGTCCATGACAGAGCCATAAATAGAAATCAAACCTCCAGATTGGCAAGTGGGAGAGGTTGAGTGCTACAACCTTCAAATTAGGCCATTCATATTCAACTTCAAGCTGTGGGAGCAGAGGCATAGAGTACGTTATTTATATACCTTGGTTGACCAATTTGTAAATTGAAGCAGAAAATAATAGTACCTTAATCATAGGGTGATTGTGTGAAGTAAATGACAGTATAAATTGTAGAAGCGTTTCAGTTTTATTTACTCTTTCAGGTTCTTACACTAGGGGGACAATACGATGTTCACATATGTGGGTCTGATTTACTTCACTTATGAGTATGTTCTCTGGTTGCATCCATTTACGTATAAAAGCCTTGAATTTATCATTCTTTATAGCTGAGTAATACTCCGTTGTATAAAAATACTACATCGTTTTTATCCATTCCTCTGTTGATGAGCATTTGAGCTGTTTCCAAAATTTAGCTATCACAAATTGCACTGCTATAAACATGATTGCACACATATTGCTGTGTTATCATGTTTTCAGTTTTTCTAGAAAAATACCTAGAAGGGAGATAGTTGGGTTAAGTGGGACTTCTAATTCTAGTCTTGTGGGGAATCTCCACACTGATTTCCATAGTAGTTTCACTAGTCTACACTCCCACCAGCAGTGAAGGGTTCCTTTTACCCTGCAGCCCTTTCAGCACTTGTTATTTGTTGATTTCTTGATGATAGTCATTCTTTATGGGTGAGATGGAACCTGTGTTGCTTTAATTTGCATTTCTCCAATGACCAACGATGTTGAACATTTTTTCATGTATTTATTTAATATTTGTATTTTTTCATCTGAGAAGTATGTATTCACCTCAGATGCCAATTTTTGGACTGCATCTTTGAATTTGGGGGGGCTTGATTTTTAAAAAATTCTTCATATGTTCTAGATAGAAGTCCTTTGTCTGAGGGACAGTTGGCTAAAATTTATTACTAATTTGTGGGTTTTCTTTTTAGTCTGTTGGTGATTTTTTCTGATGTGCAAAAACTTTTCAATAAGATGAGATTCCACTTGTTAGATATTGTGAAAGGGAAAGAAATTGCTCAAAAGGAAAGAACATTTGGGATTAGGGAAAGGTGAAAGAAAGAAAAAAGAAAGAAAGAAAGAAAGAAAGAAATATATATATATATATATATATGTATGTACAAGGATAGCTGGGATAATTGTACTGCTGATGTCTATTAGGTTACTACAATGAACAGTTAATGTGTAAGTTTTTTGTCCAATTCTACATGTTTATATCTGGTAATCTGAACAATTGCTTTGAAGACAACAATATGCAGTGTAACTAACAACCATTGTTGAATTCCTCCCATCTCGTTTAGGGAAGCTCTATATAGTTTCTAATATTTTTTATTACTTTTTATTCTTTTTAATGGTTTGACCAATCTTGCATTCTTATATCTGGTAATCTGAGCAATCTAGTTGAAGGTAACGATATGAAATATAACAACTATTGTTAATTCCTATCATGTTGTTTTGAAATTCTGTATCATTTTTATTTTTTGTGTTGTTTTGTGTTTGCCTTTGTTGTTGTTATTTTATTTTTTTAATTTAAAATAAAAAAATTGAAATTGTAGATGCCTTTCATTCAAGAAGAGTTTCCTTTATGTAATAGACATTTATTAATGGTTATTATTTTATCACTATGCCCCATATTTTCATTTCACATTATATAGCATAAAATATTTTATTTTAGCAAACCACTTTTTAAGTTTCCCTACAATTCATTTTTCCTATATCACTTTGATGTCTGAAGTAAAAGTTATTCATAGTTGAGATTGGTAGCTCAGAGAAATCTAGCTGGAAGCAATAGCTGCATGTGTTTCCATTCCAATATTACCAATTACAAGCTGTATTACTTGGACATTATTTGTCAGGGTTAAATGCCTCATAAAAGAGAATCACAAGAGTCACCATGTTAAATCTGGTACCACCCATGAATTGGCCTTGCCTGCAGGGAGAGCCTATGAGGGCAAGCAATTTAGAGTGTTGCATAAAAACCCCATGCCCAGACGGACCCCACATGAGGTTTGAAGCCTGAATGTTGCTGGCAAGAAGTTCTTCATAATTTTAAGCAAATTATCTCATTTGAAAAATTCTACCCCTCGAATGTTGTAAATAGTTCTGCTGGTACATTGATCATCACATAGTAGGTGTTCTGTAAATATTAGCCTAAATCACAGCAGAGATAATTAAGTAGTACTAATTATACTTTGACAACACAGACAGCTCTTTCAGTGTTCATTACCACATCTTCTTTATGTGATTTAAGGCCACTTTAAAAAAGCTTTAAAATGTATTAAAATGTTAATGATTTTTAGCGGCTTAATCATCTTTTCAATTAGTAAGAGTCATAATAAAAATCTTTCCTATTACTGCGTGATTTGACATTTAATGACCTACTAAACTGATAAACTCATAGAAGGAAGTTGAAAAAGAGATTGGACTTTCACTACACAAACCCATCCCCATGTGTTAAGTCAAGATACTTTTACTCTTTGATATAGAGAAGAAGCATGACTTGCTAACAGGATGGATGGGATTTCTGCTTATTTAGCGACCCTGCTAACCAAAGTGACTAGTTCAGGATAACCAAAATTTACATTTCCCAGTATGTCCCAAAGTAAATTCTATAAAATACTGATTGAAAACAAACAAAACTCCTTTCAAATAAGAAATAATTGTAGTCAAGTGATATTGGGAAGATTTCCTTGTTTTAGTTCTTACGGAGGGAATCCCATTGCACAGGGCCATATGAAAGACTGTGCTGTGCATTGTACCTATTTAGCTTTAGTTTAATAAACATTAAAACTCGCATCTAATTATGGGTTTTCAAAGATAAAAACCCCTAATGTGAGAAATTAGCACATTCAGATGAATGGAGTCAAAGATTGCCAAAAATCTGCTCTTATATACTGGCAGGGAGAAAAATGGCATACATTTGTCAAAATTGGGATTTTTCAGAACACTAAAAATTAACAAAAGCATACAATATTCTGAAGAGCTCTTATTTAAGAAAAATAGATAAATTTTGTAAGAATAATGAGCTTTGCAGAGTTTCACTTGCCTTATTTTCACATCATTCTCTTCATATCCAAGGTAGCCTTGAAAACCAGTATTGTCAGAACCAGGATAACAGTAGGAGCAAATAAGTTTACCAGTCACTGGCGTGGGATCAACTGGTTTGAGGAATGTCCCTCAAATGTCATCCTCAGGAAACTGTCACTTTGTTTTTTCTGGAGGTTCTGAGGGTAATGATTTTGCCTTTCACAAGTCTTGTCTTCCTGTCTTACTTGTTCTAGTAGAGAACTTATTCATGTCAGAAAGTCCTATTCACATTGTGTTGGAAACAAGAAGCAGTGATCATTGTATATTGTAGTCATTGAGATGATGAATGAGTTGAGCAAAAGATGAATCTGGACAATAAATACGCTTATAAATTTAGAAATTCCCTTGTAAATGTGTAAGGAAAATCTATGGAATGAGAAGAATGTGGGAAGTTTTTGGAATGCTCTGACATAGTCCTGGGGATCTAAGTGGCCAAAGCTATTTCAGAATTGATGACATTCAGGGAAAACCTAAAAAGACCCTTTTCTTTTCCCTCTTTTGCACCGGCTGACCTTGAGAGTCTGCACAAGGCAGATGATTAACGCAGAGATGTGAATTGATGGAGTGTTGGAGATGTGCTTCAGCACAGACAGAGGCCCTCAGCAAAGGGAGAGATTTAGTGACTCAAACCCTCTAAGAAGACCTCTTTGCAACAATTAACTGGCCACTAAGTTTAAGAAGCAAAGATTTCAGTGGCTGGTTATGTAAGCAAAGAACACAGACTCTATAATATCAGTCCAGAAGTTTACTACAATAGTAACTAGAAAAGACATCCTTGATTTCAATTCATTTTGATTTTAAAATTGTCACTTCTAACAAAATGTATGAAATATGCAAAGATGCAAGAATGTATGGTTTATCAACTGAAAATAAAATCAGTTAAAGAAATCATCCTTAACGATTCCCAGACATTGAAGTTGCTTGAAAAAAGAAATACATTAAAATAGCTTATATATTTTCTTTCAAAAAACTAGAAGAAAAAAAGTCTAAGTACTTTTTGGAAGTATGAGAAGGGTATCTTATTAAGCAGAGAAAATTCATTTAGAGGTAGAATTATGTTAAAAGAAAAGAATAAAACAGAAATTATCATGTTTAAAAGTATGTTATTGGAAATAAAAATTCAATATATAGAAGCAATATGGAGCAGGAAAATAAATTGTCCTTAAACCTGAAAACAGACAAATTAAGATTATTTAATCTGAAGATCAAGAAGCAAAAATAATGAAAAAATTGGTCAGAACTTCAGAATACTATTAGATGCCATGAAGATACCAACACATTATTAATGGAAGACCCTAAAGAAGAAGAAAGGTGAGCGGAAATACATTTGTGTTTATAACAGCCTCAATTTCCCAAATGTGATAAAGATTAACCTGTAAATCCAATAAAATTATTTGGCTGAACATGAAGATAAAACCTAAGTACATAATTCTCAACTTTTGAAAGACAAGGAAGTATTGAGAGCAAAAAAAAAATATTAGTCTTCAAATACAAAATTCCTCAATAGCATTAGCAGCTGACTTCTCACCATAACCAATGTCAGGAATAGGTAGTTCTATGACACACTCAAAGTGTTATCTCCAGCAAAATAAAAGTTTAAAAAGAAAGACAATAAGACATTTCAAGTAAAACAGAAACAAGAAGAATTTATCATTACCAATACTATTACATGAACTGTAATAAAGGGAGACCTTCATGAACAAATGAAATCATACCTGATAATGTTGTGAACCCACATTAGTAAATAAATAAGTACTACTAGTAAAGGTACATAAGAATTGTATATTTTTGTAAAATTTGTCTATAATATATGGCTCAAAGTAAAATAATAAGTATAAAATTATGTTAGTCATTTTATCATGTATAAAAGGATGCTACATAGAAATAAATATATATATGAATATGGTATCAAAGTAAGGTAATGTATACGAAGCTATATTTAGAAAACATTTTATGCAAACTAGTTAAACTGACCTTTACATGAACTAGAACATTTTAAATTAAAATACAAATTGTAGTCCCTCCCATGGCCACCTCTGAGATCTGGGTGAACATTATGGGTGGCAGCCCCTCCCATGGCTGCCAGCATGATCCAGGTGAACTGCACAGGAATGGCCAAAAAAGAGTCCCTTCCCTTGTTGCTGCCAAAACTGAGGTGAACTGTTCACAAAGGCCCTTTGTCGTCCTGCCTTGCTTCTACTTGTTTGTCAGTTATCTCTGTTTTATCCACTCTCCTTCTTAAATTTCCCCACTACAGGGTAAATCCACTCTAGCAAGGGAAAACATTTTGAATACACACTCACAATTTACAATTGGTTCTGTTGTATAATTGTAGACTTTGCTCCTCTGGTTTAAGATACCAAATTAATAGTCACCACAATGTATCAGTTTTTAAACTGTGCTTGATGCTATTGTTATTGCTAATTATATTACTTTAGCTAGTATGTCATATCTGTTGTAATCAGTTGTTCTTGCTTTTGTAACAGTACTGGGAAGCTCTGGGGTAATGACCTTACCATAGCCCAGTACCAGAGAACTGAGGACTAAGCCAGAGACCAACATCTCACTCTTTATTACCTGGGAAGATGGAATCTTAGAATGGGCACAAGCCAAGAGCTCCTACAATAGAAGACATCCTTGAAGAACAGACATTTCCTGAAGAGGACTTCATACTAGTGATATAGCTATACACTACAAAAAATTACAATGGACAAAACAGAAAAAAATTAAAAATTTGAAATACAAAATGACAAGATGCATAAGCAAATGCAATTTCAGACATCTAGCCCATCCAGAATGAGTCTAGGAGACAATGAGAAAGAGAATTGAAGACACAAATCTGACATTTTTGAAATGATAGCAACTGAAATAAAGAAGGAAATCCATGAAACTAAAGAGGAAATCAGATCACAAATAATTTCTCAGGTGAAAAAAGAAAGGAAAATAATTATAGAGAAAATGCTCAGGAAATCTAGAGTAGAGATAGACAAAAAAAAAAAGGATGATATTGTTTTTGTGGTTTGTTTATTTTTTGCTTGTTATTTTGTTTCTGTTCTCTTCCCTTTAAAATAAAAAAGAATGATAGGAAAATGAAGTAAATTATGAAATATTAATATAGAAGAGACATAGAATGCATGAAATGGATTCAAATGTCTGTAGGAAATTAAAACTTCTATTGAATGTTGGCAAAACTGCTTGAACAGAAATGGAGATAGACTTTCAGACGTTGAAGACAGGATTGCAGATAGTGAGCACAAAAAGAAACACTTCTTAAAAATAACAAGGAATCAAGAATTCAACAGCTGCAAGGTGATGGAAAGAAATACAATATAAGATTGATAGGTGCAAATGAAAAACCTGGAGTGAACACAAATGCCATTCTTAAACATGGGAAAAGAATCCGACTTAAGTGAGGCACATAGAAATTCAATTAGCCATGACCAAAATAAATCTACACACAGACATATCTTAATCAAGATCTCAGAAATTCAACACAAGAACAGAAGACTAAAACTAATAGAGAAGAGAAATCAATCACTTATGAAGGGAATGCCTATCAGAACCATGGCAGACTTCTCAATAAAAACCTTCAAATCAAGAAGTGTTTGAAGTATTTTAAATTCTGAAAGAAAACAACTTCCAACACAGGTTGATGTACCCTGCAAAACTGTCTTTCAAAATTAATGGAGAAATAAGATACGTCCATGACAAAGAACACCTAAAAAATTCATGACCACCAAACTAACCCTACAAAGAGTACTGAAAGATATTCTAGACAGAGATTAAAATGACCAAATTTCCAAGAACAATGACATGAAGAAACCACCAGGCAAGGCAAGCAATAAAATGGAGGGAAAAAGCAGGGAGCCAACAGAGAGAAAATAACATGGCAAAGATTGGCCAATATTTATCCGTTATAACCATTGATGTAAATGGCCTCAATTCACCAATCAAACGAAATAGATTGGCAAAATAATCCAACAATATGCTCTATACCAGAAACAGAGTTAACTCAAGAAAATTTCATGGACTGAAAGTTAAAGGATGGAAAACAATACTCTGTGGAACAGGAACCCAGAAAAAAGCAGGAGCAGCTATTTTGCTTGCAGACAATATAGACTTCAAGCCAAGAATGATCAAAAGAGATAAAGAAGGATACTACATACTTGTTTGGGGAAAAGAACGAGAGGGAGAGATAACAATCATGAATAAGTATGCAACAAATATAGGAATACCCAACTAAAAGAGAAATATTAATAGATATGAAAAATCAAATAAGCAGTAACACAATTGTAACAGGGTAATTTAACAACACTTTGACGCAAACATATAGATCAACTAGACAAAAACCCAGCAAAGAAATATCAGAAATGAACCAACTTGTGAACAAATGCATTTGGTAGATGTTTATAGCTTTTCATTCAACAGTATTGGAATACACGATCTCAGCTGTATATGGGATGTTTTCTAAAATAGACCATATACTAGCCCGCAGAACATGTTAAAGTAAATCTAAAGGAATTCAATTATTCCAAGCATTTTAACTGATCATAGTGCAATGAAAGTGGAAATTAATGGCAAAAGAAACTGTAAAAACTACATAAACACATGGAAATTTAAAACCACCCTCCCAAATAACCAATAGGTGAAAGATGAGATTAAGCAATATCTACAATTACACAAAAATGCAGATACAATATACTGGAACCTGAGGAAAGCACTGACAGCAGTCCTGAGGGTAAACTATAGCAGTGATTTCTCACATCAGGAAAGCAGAATGAGTGAAAATAATATAATGTTGCACCTCAAGCTTCTAGAAAAAGAAGAGGAAGTGAAGTGCAAAGCCCAAAGAAGGGAGGAAATTATAAAGATCAGAGCAGAGATTCACAGAATTGAGACTAAGAAAACTATACAAAGAATGAATGAATTGAAGAGTTGGCTCTTTCCAGGGATAAATAAAATTGATAAACCCTTAGATAACATCATCAAAAAAAGGAAAGAAAAAAACTCAAATTCATGGGTTGATGAATGAAAATGGTGAAATCACTGCACATCATGTGGAAATTCAGAAGATCATCAATAACATCTACTTTGAAAATCTTTACTCTCATAAGATCGAAAACACAGAAGAAATGGACAGATTACTAGATACCTATGAATTAACAAATCTGAATCAAGAAGATATAAAAATTCTGAATAATCCAATGTCAGTTAATGAAATTGAAAATGTAATTGAACCCTTGCCAACAAAGAAAAGCACAGGTCCTGGTGGATTCACAGCTGAATTCTACAAGAAATTTAAAGAAGATTTAATGTCAACATTTCTCAAACTCTTTAATGAAATTAGAAAGGAAGCAAAACTCCTTAACTCATTCCTCAAGGCAAGTATTACCCTGATACCATAACCAGAGTAAGACCCAAACAAAAAAGAGAACTACTGGTTAATCTTCCTAATGAACATAGATGCAAAAATCCTTAATAAAATACTAGCAAACAGCATGCAGCAAATCATCAAGAAGATAATACATAATGAGCAAGTGGGATTCATCCCTGGAATGCAGGGATGATTCAACATATGCAAACCAAGAAATGTAATACACCATATCAACAGAGACAAAGACAAAAGATAACATAATCATCTCAATGGATGTAGGAAAAGCTTCTGACAAAGTCCAACATTCGTCGATGATAAAAACTCTACAGAAAATCAGAATAGATGATCTTTACCTCAGTCTGATAAAAGCCGTCTATGACAAACAAAGAGCCAACATCATACTAAATGGACAAAAGCCAAAAGCTTTCAATCTAAAATCAGGAACAAGACAAGGATGTCCACTATCATCAATCCTATTCAATATAGTTCTGGAAACTTTAATCAGTGTAAACAGACATAGAAATAAAAAGAATAAGTGTAACAAAGGAAGAAGTTAAATTATCATTATTTGCAGATGATGTGATACTCTACGTATAAGGCCCCAAAAACTCCAGCAAATGACTTCTAGATTTAATAACCAAATTCAGTAGCATAGCTGGCTATAAATTCAACCCTCAAAAAATAACAGCATTCCTGTACACATACCACAAACTCACTGAGGGAGAAATTAGTGAAATTACACCCTTCACAATAGCATCCAGAAAAATGAAACACATAGAAATCAATCTAAAAAAGGAGTAAAAGATCTATGCATTGTAAATTACAGTACTCTGGAAAAAAAGAGATCAAAGAGGATCTTTGAAATCAAAGAAGATCTTTCAGAAAATGGAAAGTTATTACTTGCTCATGGATAGGAAGAAACAAAATTGTGAAAATGACCATTCTCCCCAAACTATTATGCAATTTTTAGGCAATCCTGATAAAAATACCATTAGCATACCCCTCAGATCAGAGAAATATTTCTAAAATTCATGTGGAACCAGGGGAGACCTAGAATAGCACAGGCAATCCTGGGCAACCAAGTAGGCATCACAATCCCTGATTTGAAATTCTACTACAAATCTACTGTTAGAAAATCAGCATGGTACCAGCAAAAAACAACCCTGAAGATCAGTAGAACAGATTAGAAGTTGCAGATACAACTACAAACACATTCAGCCACCTTATCTATGATAAATCGGCCAAACATATTCACTTGAAGAGAGATAGTCACTTTTAGAAGTGTTACTGGAAAAATACCTCTCTACATGCTGAGGACTAAAATTAGATCCATGTTTATCACAATGCATTAATCTAAAGTCAAAAGGGATCAAAATATAAATATGAAACAGAAACACCGAATCTAGTGGAAGAGAAAATAGGTAGAATCTTAAAGACATTAGACCCAGCTATTCCCCTTCTAGTAGATTGATAACTGGTGGTCAATTTATAACCCCCAGCTGAACTGAGTAAGTGTGGTGCTGGGTGTGGGAGGCCCATCTGGGGACTGTTGCCAGCAGCATAAGAAGCAGAACAGGAGAAGGAGAAATAGGCTTTTGGGAGCTGGTAGAAGCTATAATGAGCTGTTGGTTCTTGCAGAGGAGCTTGTCACTCTGGCTTTTCTGATGAAATGGGCTGTTTTCATTCTCCAAGGAACTTTGGGCCTTGTTGGCACTGAGAATAGCTTGAGTTCACTTTGGGGGAGCTCTGGTCCTCACTCTGAGCATCACTTTCTGGCTCCAGAGGAGAAGTGCACAGCTCAGTCTCCTGAAGAAGCTTGCTGCATTGGCTTTCCTGATGGGAATTCAGCTGTCTTCGCCTCTGGCCCTCACTGTTGCTGAGGACGGCCATGGTACTTTTCAGGGGAGCTCTGGTTCTTACTTTGCATATCACTTTCTGGCTCCAGTGTAGATCCCTCCGCCTGCTAGCACAGATCCTTCATCCCACTGGCACAGACTTCCTAGATTCCACTACTGTACGTAGGGCCTTCATAGTGCAGGTCCATGAAACATGCCTGCATGAGATATTGTTATGGGCTCTGGGACTTCAGTTGGATTTGTAGGAGGCATTGTTATGAGCTGTATTCTTCAGCTAGATTCATGCAGGACATTATCATGGGATCCAGGCCCTCAGCTGGATTCCTTGGTCTTAGTGTGTGGACAGACTTCCTACACTCTCTTGTATATCATTCTTTGAGTGACTATTGTAAAAAATCTTATAAAATATGTGTCCTGTATTATATTGTTTTCCCTTACAAAAATATCCCCCAAACCAACACACCCCCTCTGGGTATTTTTCTAAAAGAATTGGAAACATCATAACACAGCCATATGTGTGTACACATGTTTGTAGGAGCACAATTTGTCATAGTTAAATCTTGCAATCAACCCAAATGCCCATCAGCTGAGGAATGGATAAAATGGAATGCTACTCAGCTATAAAGAAAGATAAACTTGAGACATTTTTAGGTAATTGGATGCAACTAGAGACCATACTCAAGTGAAATAAATCAGACTCACATATGTAAACTTCGTACTGTCTCCCTTGTGTAATAAACTAAAAAATTAAATAAGATCCAAAAGACACAATAGATATTGTGAAAGGGAAAGAAACTGCTCAAAAGGAAAGAACAACTGGGATGGGGAAAGAAGGAAAGAAAGAAGGTGAAAAAAAAATCTGTGGATATATATATATGATAGCTAAGATAATTGTACTACTAATTTCTACTACTTTTTTGAAAGGAACAGGTAATGCTTAGCTTGCTTATATCTGGTAGTCTGAGCAACTACTTTGATAATAACAATATGCAATATAATATCCATTGTTAATTTCCTATCAACTTGTTTTGAAAATCTTTGTCATTTTTATTATTTTTATTCTCTTTAAAGTGAAGAAGTAAGAATATATAATGAAATAAACAATTATGTGATTAAAATTTTATAGTCACTCTAGTTAAAATATGATTCAATTCTATTCTGTTTAAAGAATACACTTTAACTCAAAGAAACAAACAGATCGAATGCAAAAGAATACAAAGAAGAATATTATACAAACAAAAAGAAAGCTAGTATGACTATAGTGTTGGGATAAATAGATATTAAGAAAAATTATTACTAAGGAAACATAGAAGCCAGGCACGGTAGTGCATGTCTATAATCCCAGCACTCTGGGAGGCTAAGGCTGGAGGATAGCTAGTTCAAGCCCAACTTGGTCAATTTAGTAATTTAGCAAGAATTTGTGTCTCGAAATTTTGAAAATGTGAAAGAAAGAAACAAAGTACATTTTTTAATCGTGAAGGTATTAGTCCAATATAATCACCCATACACCTATCAATAGAGCTGCAGAAGGAAGGCAAGGAAACATGACATAATTGGAAGGAGAGAGAAAATTACAGTTTAAGATGTTATATTTTATTTTGGAGAGATTTGTTGATATTCTGAAGCTCACTAATTGTTTACTTGCTCTCATCTAGAGGACTGTTGAGCCAGTCAAAGGTGTTCTTCATCTCTGTTGTTATTAGCACCTCTGTTTTATTTGCATTTTTTTTACTCTTCCTTCAATTTTTTGATTTCCTTTTATATTACAACTCTGTTCTTGTACATTTTCCATTTTTGTTAAAGCATTAAGGATATCAATAATACTTACTGAAATTTACAGCATAATAATTCCAAAATGTCTGCTGTGTTTGTCTTATTCTTTTGCTTTATTCTTGAGACTGTGTGTTTTATTTCCTTTTAGCATGCCTTGTAACATTTTGTTGAAGGCTGGTTCAGGTAGGTATATTGGGTCTTAGGAACATATATAAGTTGACCTTAGCTAGAGAATTCATGTTTGTCTGCCTAAGATTTGAACAATGTTTTTGCTGACTGTAAATGAAGATGTCTGAAGCTTCAGTTTTCTTTGATGTCCTTTATTTTTTTTCTCTAGTTGTCTTTAAGCTTCCCTAGGTATTCTTTCTTAAACAGAATCTGCAGCATACGTTTCTTTAAGATACCAAACTCTTTTATATAGGAGCTCTGTTGATGAGGCACTATGGCAGTGGAGGAGGGAATGAATTTTATAGTCCAGTGATATGTTTTCCGTCTCCAGTGGACCCATGTCCTTGGGATGTGACATTCATTAGCGCCTCTTAACATTGCCCACTTTACTCTAGTTGTGAAAGAAAAGACATAGGGTGGGGAGTTGTATATTATTTCCCTGAACATCAAATAAGATTTCACAAAGTAGATACCCTTCATAGAAGCTTGGAAGAGAAAACTGAGGATATTTCAAAATGAATACTTTTACTAAACATTTGCTAAAAGGATGAGGGAATTTACCTCTGATAGCTACAGAGTAGGATTCTAATAGACAAAGTTTTTTAAAAAAAAACAGTGAAAGCTCCTAACACTTGGCTTTCAGAAGTTTGAATTCTTCATCTAGTTAATATCCATCCTCCAGGATTTTGTTAATACAGTGTAAGTTTTCCTGCAAGTACCTGATTTCAACTGGTTAGTTCCCAGTGTGCCACAATTCTCTCTTTTTCCGTCTCTTGAGTTTTCGGAGATTACTGTGCCTTTGACTTTAATTTTCTGATTAATCACAATTATTGATTTTCAGTCTGTCCAGTTCTTTTTCTTACTACAGGATTGGAGTGACGACTTCATCATATACCAGAGAGAAAACTAGAAAAACAAACAACTTTAAATAATATAAAGAATAATTAGACAACAGACTAAAGAGCACAGGACATATAAACATCAATTTAAATCAACTGCTTCTAATAGGTATCTGTAGAAGAATTCACCTAACATCAGAAAAACACAATCTTCTCAAGGTATCTAAACTGAACCCATGTATATTAAAATGTATATCAGTTTTAAGATTTAGAAATAAAATATCCTTTACTATAAGTCTTTAAATAAGATTTACTGCATCCACACAAGGAAATATTTTTAAGCAACGAAAAGCAATTAGGTCCTAAGCCACAAAAAAGCAAAGAGTAACCCTGAGTGTTTCTTGATAAGTGGCAACACATTTTTAGTATAGAAGTCTTCCCTTCTATTATGGTTTAGATTGAAAATGCTCCTCTGAAGTCTCACATCTTAGAAGTGAAGCTTCTGAAAGTTAATTGGATCAGGGACTGCTGCACTCATTATGATTTCTGTTTACTCTCCAATCCAATAATTAGTGGATTATCCAATTGTAAGGTTCACGGCAGAATGTGTTTTGGGGAGGTGGGATCTGACTGGAGATGGTCACTGGGGGGGAGGCACTAAAGGCTGTTTTCCTATATTGGCTTCTGCCTTTTGCTCTTTGTCTCCTGAGTGCCCTGAGATGCCTTCCACCAAGCCCTTCCACCATGCTATTCCTGACTTGGAGCAGCTTACTGTTGACTGAACACTCCAAATCCATGAGCCCAAATAAACTTGTACTACTTTAAAGTATGGGTGGGGCTGGGGATTTAGCTCAGCTGCACAGCTCCTGCCCGGCAAGCGCAAGGTCATCAGTTCAATTCCCGGTACTGGAAAAGACAACAACAACAACAACAACAAAAGTATGGGTATCAAGTCTCTCAGCATAAACAAATTTTACTCTTACATTCTTTAATGCCTGCTGATCAAAGAATCTTGATTCAGAGGGATATAGTATAGGGACAGTATTTTCCATCAGAATACTAGAAAATATCAGTAACATTTTGAAAATCAAATTTCTTCATAGGAAAATGTTAGAAATCAACCAAACTCTTAATTTAAGATACACATGTCAATCTATTCTATTAATCAAACATAAAAATGCTATTTAATTTCTTTTAAATAGTCATTATATTTATTATATGCGTCAGTTGACTGTGACATGTAATTAATAACTGTCAATTAGAAGTTAATCATTTTTTAATAACTACGGACATTTGGCTTATTTCCCTATTGATTTAGAGTGTAGGCTGTTTTGTTTATTTTTTTCAGAGTATACATTGACATTTTTCATTACATGTCAGCTGAGGACTTGTCAGACTTGGTGTGTATAGAGTTTGTAAGATTGCTACGGCCTTCTGTGAATGTAGCACGAGAACAGTCTACCACTGAGAAAGCTGACCAAGGAAATGTTATCCTTACCTCCCAATTGAAAGCCCATTCAAGAACAGTTTATTCCCTAAGCTAGGCATAATATTATTCTTGTTCATAAGCACATTATTTTAAACAACTCCTGAGAGATCTGCATCTTATATCACTGCTGTGTTTTCACCTTTGGAAAAATTTTTTACTCCCATTCAAAGCAAACACCTTTAAAATTTAGAGTTGCCGGCAATCCAACTCTAAAACCAATTTTAACTGCCTGCCTTTGGTTCATTGGAGCACTTTACATGAATTTTACTTAAGAGACAAAGTAAAGACTAGAGAGAGAGGTGTGAAGGGAGAAAGAGGAGGTTCCTTGACAGCGTGCTTTGTTTTATGAAGAGAGAAAGAGTCAAGCTGCACAGACCAAAGAGAACTTCTGATTTGACCTGGAGATTGCTCTCGACGACTGCTTCCTTACAACACAAGAAGTGATAGAATATTTTAAATTGACAGTATCATATGGAAAGTATTTGTCATTAAACAACGCATTAACTCTTTTCTATGCACTGATCTAATTACTGAGAGTTAGAGGCAGGAGTAAAAAGGAAGAAGGTGCTCCTCTTCACTTCAAATTCTAGGAAAAAAGCCATAAAATAGACACAAAATCTAAACGTTACTGTGGCAACTCATTTTTATACAAATCATCCATTGCTATATACCAATTCATGATTGAATATATAGGAGCTTAAAATAACAGTGTTTTAAACTCAGATTATGAGGGTCAATTGAATTCAGTTGAATTTTCTGTGACTCTCTAGTCAACTGGCAGACTAGGTGGCAGTGGGATGGCTGGGATCCTCCCTTCCCCTACTTTGGCATTGGGCAAGGTGCCTCTGTGGCAGGAAACAGGGACCTGCAAGGTTCAGCTTCTTCACGCAAGTGTCCAGGACTACAAAAGCCACAACAGCTGAGACCACAAAGCCTTGCAAACCTTTGCAAGGTCACTGCTGCCACGGGCAAGTCAAAGGATCAAAACACAGTGGCATTTTCATTAGGGATTCCAATCTCTCCTTTTAATAGAAGGCGCTACAAAGTATTGTGTCCATTTTAAAAACAGCCTACTCCAGTCCCCACTGCGGATCTTTCAGCATGCTGCAACCATTATTTCTACTAGTTATGATTTCTGTTTACTCTCCAATCCAATAATATTTTTAAATTAAGAAGAAATGAAAACAGTAAATTATGTGTCTGTAGAGCAGTATGCGCATGAGAGATTAAGTGAGCAAGCGAATGCCCCAATGGCACACAATCATTCTGAGGCAGATTTGAAAAACCTCAGCAGGTGCTATTTTTAAAACCAAGATGTGCCTTTGTGGCAAGGGATGCTGCTACTCTGGGGATGTCTTTTAATAACAGAGTATTTCCACCGGAACTGGAATTTCAAGTGGGGTTGTTTTCTCCTCAGAAATAGGTGTTCCTGGAGCTACAAAGCCCTGAAGACACTGCTGTTATTGCTTTTGGTTTGCTCAGTTGATGTATCCACAAGGAAAAGAAATGCATGCCCACTGTGATATATAACATTCATATCTACTTTGGAGCAATAATTCGAGATATTCTACTTAAATTTTACTGATTATAAGTTGGCTTCTATGGCTTATTCTTCTCCAGAAACTTCAAAATCAGCCATCATTTAGGAATAAAATTTTATTCAGTTTATTCTTACTAAAGAAGGCTGCTACCTCAGGTCTGAGAACACTGCAAATTCTAAGATTTATCAAATATGGGAGTAGTCAGGGTGAGATGATCTCAAAGGGGGAATAAAGGAAAGGGCTTTCTGGTGCCTTTAATCCACAACAAGGTGTTCACCTCATGGCTTTGTGGATTACAGATTCATCTCTCATATCACATGACTGAATGATCTTAATTTTTTGAGGACTGCTTAAAAAATGATAGGGCATATTTTTGTGAAAACTATATAAAGATTAGAAAAATTAGTGCTTATATCATGATGGAATCAAAATGCTTATGATTATAGTATGAAATGGCTTTCTATAACGTGCAGTTTACCCTTATCTGTGCCTACTTCCTTATTCTGAGATCCACATTGCATAACTACAAAGGAGGGCAAACATACATTGTAATAGTGGGAGCTCACTACATTTATTTTGAAAAGTTCTAATATATTCACTTTTGGATTTCTGTAATTACAATATACCCTTTTTGTAGTCACTCTGGTAGCAAGAAAAACATCATTGGATAAGGGATCTGAGTTAAGAACTTTAGAGAAGGAAGAACATATGCAGAGATACAGCTGATTAGCAAATTTAGCATGGCGTTACTTCCTTATTCTGGTCAGTACTCTATTCAAACTAAAGTCACTGTTCTAGGATGAAACTTTAATGTCAAATATAATAACGAACTCTGATTTGCATACTAAATATCTTCTTTGACATTTACTTTTTACTAACCCACAAATACTTTCTAATAATTGACTATGTGCTAGGCACTGTGGACATAACAATTAACAACACAAACACAATTTGTATCCTCAAAAACTATCTTGTCAACCATTTTTCACATATAATTAGTCTGTGTATAAGAAATGTATTCAATTCTCTATTTTCTATTTGAAACACTGATAGCCAACACCATGTTAAGATTAATTTATGTTATTTCTTCTTAGATGAGAGGAAACTTTACTCTTCAAAAGGAATCTTATCAATGTCTGGAGGCACTTTTATTCCCACAGTGTAGATAGAATCCAATTATGTTGAGAAACACCTGCCCATCCAAAGTACAAGTCCTCATAGCAAAGGATTCCAAAGCCCAAAACTTCAATATGGCCAATGCTGAGAAACAGAGATTTGCATTAAATACATGCTATGAGCTCTACTTTGAGGAGCCATTTATATTTTACATGAAGAAGCAAATATTCATCCATGTTATTTGTAACCAAGTTAGCAAGGAAAAGTGTGACTGGTAGCTTCTAATAAATATTTAATAAGAATTAACATTTAAAGTCTTCAAAAAGTTAAAGCAGAAGGAACATCTTCAAAGTTCTTTTAAGAGGCTAACATTACCCTGAAATCAGTGCTGGACAATGGTGCTACAGGAAAAGGAATTACAATTAACATCTCTGAAGAGCACAAATGTAGAAGGCTTCAACAAAATGTTAGAAAACTGTGTCAGACCAAGGATACGAATACTAAAACTCATGGAGGATTTTACAAATTGAAAGGGCATTTTGGAAAATAATGCTTTAAATTTAAATTTTACTTCAAATAATTGAAATTACAGAATAATTGCACAGTAAATTCCTATACATCTTTTACCTAACTTCCTCCAATGTTAACATCTTACATAACCATAGTATATCTACCAAATCCATGAAATGAATATGGGTATAATTTGATTAACTAAACTGCACTTCATATTGGATTTAAGTAGTTGTTTCCGTGAATGTTCTTTTTCTATTCTGGTATCAAATCCAAGATGACACATTGTATTTAGTTATTCTGACTATATATGTCTTCAATCTGTGATGTGTGCTGTGGTTTGCCTTCTCTTTTACAACTTTGACACTTTTCAAGAGTAATGGTTAGGTATTTTTAACTGCTCCTCAGTGTAGCGTTAGATGAGTGTTATGGATATTTGGGGGAAAATAAAATCACAGAAGGGAAGTGACACCTTTTTATTGCATCAGTGATAATACATATTACCACAAGAATTCATATTATTTTTGTTTTTTGTATTGTTCCAACTTTGGTCACTGTTTTTTTTCAGTTATTTTCTGTGTCCCTATGTCATGAATTTCGTTTATGTCATGACTGGTGACATTAGACTTGCTGATTTGATCACAGCATTTCTGTGCAATGTCTTCTGTTTCTTCCCATACTGTATTTCTTTAGAATAATATTTTCTCATTTCCCTATTATATTTGATAAGAATGAATCACTAAGTTCCACCCACCCTCAAAGAGGAGGAAATTAAGCTCTACTTTCAATAGAAGGGAATATCAAATAAATTTGTGAAGATATATTAAAGCCACCACACTAATTAATAAATATTTTCTCAGGGGTATGTTCAAACTATGTAATTATCCTGTATCTTCTTCTGTTGCTCAGTGTGTACAGCTCAAAGTAGTTATTACTGAGGCATTCTAATTATAATTTTCAAACTCCCACATTGTTCCACACTCTGTTATTTGGAATTCCAATGTACGGAAAATGTATCCCTTCTTTTTCATTTATGTATTTATTTAATCATTGACTGTTAAATGTGCACCTTTGTATATTTATTTCATTTTCTGCATTGTAATTTAGGATAGTTGTTGTCTTCGTTGTTCTTCCTATTGCTGTAGCTTTGTCATTGTGACATGCAACTGAGTTCCTTCCACCCAAAATATTTCTTCACTTTTTGGTGTAACCAGATATGAGAGGTTCATTTTGAGTTTTCCCTTTCTCAGCTATCTGTCTGAGAATTCCAGGAACTTTTCATTACAGAATAATATTTATAAACCAAAATCTCATGTTCTGGACTGTTCATCAACCACTTTGGGGTCGTTACTTCTAGGCCCTACCATGGGACAGAATTAGGAGGAAAGAATGGCTAAACATTGAGCTGCTCACCCACAGGCAGTGCTTTAACTTACCATGTCTGCGTATGTAAGCATATGTGTAGTCCCCCAGCGACAGGCTTCTGAGGGCTTCTGGATGGCTGGACAGAAGGATATGCCTGGAGGATGGTGTGTCTACCGAGGCAGGGAGGCTTCTTCCCCCTTCTATTTTACCTAAGATGTTCATCTCTACCTTTTGTAATATATGTATAATAAATTTCTAAATGCAAGTGAAGTGTTTCCCTGTATTCGGTGAGCCACTCTGAAAAACAGACTCCAAGGGGCAGGCTCGTGTGGACGCCAGTTTAGGTCAGATCTGCTGGAAGTGTAGGTCACACTGCTGAAATTGTTATTAGAATCTAAAGGGCGGGAGTCCTATAGAACCGAGCTTTTAACTCCCCCCCCCCAGGTATCAGTTCAACACACCTGAATACAACTCTCACTTTGTCTGAGTTCGGTCACTGCCATCACACATTGGGAAACCAGAAGGAATTCTCTCAAAAACACAATTATATTTCTGTGTGGACAGTTATTCATTCCTTTACAAATTCATTGAAGCTCCGAGAAAAATACAAAATTGCAATGAATCCAGTCTTACAGGATTTGATTGACTTTCATGTGTGATTCTAGGACTGGGCAGCTCTCCTTACCAGCACGGTGAGAAAGGTCTGGGGATGAATATGGTGGAAAAACATTTAGGGATTCAAAATAGAAGTGAGGTACACAGACAGCTGGCTGCTTACAACTCAGTGTTTGCTTAATTTGAGCACAATTTAAACTTTGTTCATCTCATTTTAACTGATGCTCAGCTGCTCTGATTGGCTGAGACTCAATTATTTCTCACTCCTGAATCAGGTTTCTCTTAGTTTCCTGAATTGTTCGTGAATAGCAGCCTCCCAGGCCACATTTAGTTTGATTTTATAATTCTATATTTTTATGATAACATGAATACTGAAGCTATGTGTTTTATGATAGTGCATAATATATTGATTGCATGATTTGATGGTAAAGAATTATTTAAGACTAACAAAATTTTAGGAATTTTCATTTCTCACACTTAAGATATTTCTAAGCAATATCCAAAAACATTGTAGGATAGTAAATCAACTCTTTAGGAATATTTGTCTACAAAGCATATGTTCCTTTAAGATTTATTTATTTTTCCTCAGATATTTCCTTCACAAAACCAATCTCTCCCTCTCTCCCTCCCTCTCTCTCTCTCTCTCTCCTTCCCTCTCCTTCTTCAAATAAGAATTAAGACATTAATTAAAATATAAAATTTTATGGAGGAGTTGTCCATCTAGCCATGTAAAATGTCTAACCATAAAAATAAACCTTTTACTCACCAAAAAACTAATCAAAAACTAAATGCAAATATAAAAATATTCTTTTGGTGCATTATAAAGCTGTTTATAAATTTCCTTAATGGAAATAATTTTCAGGCTAACTGCACTGCATACATTTCAGTTATATAATTCTTATATAAATGAAATTCAATAGTAGAATATTGTGTTGACTCTCATTAACCCATACAATTGTATTTCACTTGAAAATCACAGCCATTTCATTTTTTTCCATGGGAGACAGATTTAACATGTTAGATGATCTCCACATGCTTAAATATTAGTAGTTTGGTGCAATGAAATTTCTCATAAGGAAAATTCAGAAATGTTACCAACCAGGAAATAGGGGTAGAGACCTCAATTGCATGCACACCCAGATGAAAGTAGAGCATTTATTGCAAGGTGACTAGCATGTCCTTTTGTTCTCTGCTTTCTGACCATGACACAGCTGTACTGATGACACCATGGACAAGTCACTCTTGCACAACTTCTAGTTTTTAAATTTGCTTTTAATGCACTGGAATTTACTTCACAAGCAACACAAAACTTAACAAAGTAAGTAGAACAAATTAAATGTCTATTTTTGACACACAAAATGGATTGAGGTCTAGACATTATTTAAATATCAGCATTATTTTTCCTGCTGGGAACATACATTTTTCTGCTTACGTTTTAATCTTTCTCAAAATATCTTATTGCATATTTTATGAATCATAGTGTTCAGGGATAGTACTTTTTTTGTAAAATTATAAACTATGGTGCCCATGGCATTATTTACCTAGGTGTTTATTGCTCATATAGATTAGTCAAAAATTCTGAAGACACAATGCAATGATAGAAACATTTTTGTGATAACTACTCTCTTTTTGGTGACCTTCAGAAACATAAATATGAAAATTCATTGAGGAATTAACTGGAGTTCATTAACAACATACTAGTTAGCTATTAAATTGGAAAACCTAGAAAAATATGATTGCTATTAATTTTGACAGTGATGATGCATTTTATAACACTGTGTATATATGTATATGCCTGCTTTTCTATATTTTAGGGATATCTTATGCAGTCAGTTCATGGGCTCTCCTCTCGTTTTGCGTGCCGTACTTGTAATCTAGTTTTGATATTCTCTCGTTTCCTCTGCTCTCTCCCAGCATTCTCCCATAACCTCTATGCTAAGAAATTCTTCACTTAGTATCATGCATTAAAACATAAAATCAGAAAATCTATCCAAGCACAGTAGGTCGTGGGAACAATCATGGTGAAGAGATCACACTACCCAGCCCACCAAGGTAGGTTTGGTAATCTTTGTTCGTCTCAGTTTATGAGCAGTGTGCACCAGTGTCTTAATAGCATCGCTCTTGCTGATAGCAAAAACTGATAGCCCTCACTACCACTTCGGCACACAGGTACCAGCTCGTAGTGGGAGCTAGGTACCTGCAGAAGGAGATAGCACATGTGAAGCGGTTTATTGATAGTGGACTTCCTCTGATTTCAGGGAATCCAAATGCTTTTCCTCTACAAAGGCTATTAATGTGCCTCAATTTGCTTTCCTTTCTGAATGATTTGTGAACTTGTTTGCTCTCATTATATATCTCAGAGAAAAGCAAAAACTATGAAAAAGGCTCAGATTTTCCTTTCAATTTAGAGCTTTGTAATTGACTTCTATAAGATATGAAGAGAAAGGGGAAGGTTGGTTTTAGCAATATTTACAGAAAAATATGAATTGGGCAAGGTGTGAATATCAGCCTGATTTACCACTTACTAAAGCCCAAATATGTTTCTGGAGAACCACGCTGTCAGAAAGTGAACTGGGAAGATATAAGGACCTCATCTTAAACACACTGAGCCTAAGAATACAAAGGTCAAAATCACCTCTAGTTCTAGCTCTGTCTACACGTACATCTCAATCTGTCTTTGTCACCTACATCTTTACTTCAGCCGTACAGTTTTCCTCTCTTCCTTTCCATGCTGGACTTAATGGACATCCAGACTTCTTTTAACAGAGGAATCAAGTAGTTTTCTACATTATTCTAAAGTAATGCTTAGTTTTTGTTTTTAAACAATAGAATAACCATAATCAAGCAAAGTATTTTAGATCACAGTTTTATTTTACAAGACATGATTCTAGACTATAGAAAAAAAATTTGTATACAAAGGCCAAGGAAGACATAAGAATAAAACAGAGAAGAACCAATGACCACACAGGAAACAAAAAGAAGTGGATTTCAAACTCAATTTCCTCAGTAATCACATTAAATTTAACTTTCAGGTTTGTTTTTTTTTTTTTTTTTTTCCGGTACCGGGAATCAAACTCACGACCTTGTGCTTGTCAAGCAGGCGCTGTGCCGCTGAGCTAAATCCCCAGCCGAGCTTTTTGTTTTTTTAATTTTTCAGTCACACTAAATTTAAATGGTTTTAGCAGTCCAGTAGGAACACTATCAGTTTGGCTCAAAAACAAGTGCATCAATGCTTTTCATCTATATAAAACCCACTTAAAATCTAAAGACAATCACTAAAAAAGTGAAAGGATGGGAAATGATGTATCACTGTAATAATTAAGTGAAAGCTGAAAGGGCTATACAAATATCACAAAGCTGAATTTGTCACAAGCATGGAGGGTCATTCTAAAAAAATGATATTAGTAACAAGTTCACTAAACAGATAAAACAAATCTAAATGCATAGCTCCTAAGCATAACGCCCTCCTCTCCTGAATTCTGCCCTGAACACTTTGGCCACTTAGGCGTCCCATGACTCTGTCCCCATTTTAGGTGAGGGTAGGCTCTGCTGGGCCAATACTTAGGTGCTGTCTCCAGGCAGTCAGCTGTTAATCACATTTAACCTTCTGTTTTCTTATTTAGAAAAATTACTGCCTTATTTTGCCTGATTTCCAATGTCTTGAAAAACTTTTGTTTTATGGATAAATTTAACCTTAGTTACTCTTTCTAGTGGAAATTTGCTCACTTATTTTAAAATTTATATCACTATTCACTTAATGATCAATGTTTGGGCCTCACAAAATTCATATATTAAGACCAGTCCTCACGTCTTCAGTATTCAGAGGAAGGATTTTTAAGAGATTTGGTCATGAGGGTTGATTCCTCACTAATGGCTTTTGTTTCCTTATAACAGAAGCTGTATAGAATGCCCTCCTTTTCCTACTATGTAAAGGTACAGTAAATGACAGTCATCTAGAAATTATGAAATGAGACCACAGACATTGTCTTGTTTTTCTTGCTAATTCTAACTTCAAGAAGTCCAAGAGATTAACTTCTGCTGTTTATAAGCTGCTTAGTATACAACAGATAAAACACACACACATGTGTGTGTATGTGTACATATATATGCAAACAAATGTATAATAGGGGAGTTATGGGATTCATATGTTGAATATAAATCTCTGTATCTCTCCTTTGAGGGCTGGGGAAAGAACAAATACTATACTCTAAGTCACCTTATGAAAAGAAAAGAAGAACTAAAATATAATCCCTTCCACTATAAACTCATATATGTATGGAAATATTAAGTTAATATTGGGTTAGAACATAGAGCAATATAGAGTAAATAATTAAAGCATAAAATGCATTTTTGTTAAAAGGTAGAAGAGGTAGGTGATCTTTGTGCCTTGGTTTATACTCTCAACGTTAATTCTGAGGTAAAGAAGCATTTGTAACAAGCCGTAAGGAAAAGGAGTTCGTGCACAAGTGCACAATCATTGGAAGCATAGCACTTTAGACTAGGGAAAACCTGAACTCTTAAAAGCCTGTGAAGTTTTCCAAATAAGGTGTTTGGGCTTTGTTACTGATATTCGGGAAGGTACTTTGGGATTTTAAATGAGGAAGGAGCAAGATCCTATCTGCCTTTCAGTAAAATCATACTGATGAGAATGAGGAATAGATAAAAAGGGACAAGATGAGCATCAACAACTTTGTGTTTCATGCAGTAGTTCTTTTTTTGAGGCGGGGAGGGCTGATTTCAGTACCAGGAATCGAACTCATGACCTTGTGCTTCCCAGGCAGGCTCTGTGCTGCTGAGCTAAACTCCTCGCAGTAGTTCAACTGAAAAGCAATAGGCTAATATCTTCTGTGATCTATAAAGAGTTGACAGTTTGGGAAATAACAATGAATTCAAACTCAGCATTTATTGGTGACAATTAGATTTGAAAAAGAAACAAATGGAAAGAATATTTGTGCTTAGATGTCATTTATTGGGATAGTAAATACTGCAGAAGATTTTCTAAAGTAAAAGAGAAGGTCCTGTTAGGACATGTTGATCAAAGTAGCTAATGGGTTTTCTGTGACATGAGAAGGTCATTGCTAGGAATACCAGTAGCAGTGCTCTTTCACGTCCCAAGCCAGGTGTTTTTGCCCCAGATCCAAAGCAGTTATTTTCTCCTAGATGGCATTAGTATACAGCCCACAACAGAAACTAGGCATAAGGCGGGCCAGCTGATGTGCGAGGGGAATCACATAGAAGCGTATGCCAGAAAGAGAAGAGGAACATAGTGGAGGGAAGCAGAGACAAGACACACAAGTGAGAAATCTATTTTTCGCAAGACTTCTACTGTAAGACAGCTTTTGAAGTTTGTTACACTAGTTCCATAAGGGCCTAGCAGCAGCTCTCCGACAGTTTGCTCACATACTATGGAATCTTGGACTGTCGATCCGTGACATACGAAAGTGACTGTTTTAATGGAACGAAGGGTGCCCGTGTTCAGGATGACCCACACCTTTGTTCATCGTGATCACCGGTGAGCAGAACCACAGAGGATGAATAAGAGCTTCTTTCATGAAGTTTTCCACCAATCTGACACACCTCTGTGGTCAGCTGTAAACTGCATAAGAACTGTATCAACTCTCTTAATACACGTCACCACCCTTGGATCTTTTTTTTTTTTTTTTTTTTTTTTTTTGTGTGTGTGTTTTTGCTAAGATGAGCAGAACCGGCAAGTAATACCAGATTATAGCACTCTTGGCGAGAGTCATACATTCAAGGGTAATGACTGAGGAGACTTGCGATCATTACAAATGTGGAGTAGCATGCTGGGGGCAGATGCCCGGTCTCACAGTCACAGGCAGCGTATCAGTCATCCCACAGATTGCTTACAAAGCTTGACTAGCCGCTAACATGATGTATGATCTAATTTTGACCTTAAGATAGGGGTTTCTCCAGAGAAAACAGTTCACAACAGTTATATCTAACCTCTTGAGTCTTCTTGGTTGTTAAGCTGGAAATAGAAGGGTGTACAGTGGATGTTGCTTGTGAACTCCAATAGCCAAAATGCAAAAATGGTAGGAAAAATTCAACATCTTTTCTTTCTTTTCTTCTTTCCTTCTTTCTTTCCTTCCTCCCTCACTCCCTCCTTCACTCCTTCCCTCCTTCCGCCTCTCCCTCTTTCTTCCTTCCTTCCTTTCTTCTTCCTTCCTTCCTTTCTTCTTCCTTCCTTCCTTCCTTTTTGTCTTCCTTTCTTTCCCCCTCTCCTTCAGTTTCACTTTACTTTTTTCCTTTTTTATTAAAAAAAGGTTTCACCTTAGAAGGGACTCAGTTGAAATGCTTTATGTTTGTGGGTCGTGGCCATAAAAGGTATGCTCTGAATTTTTCCGTAGTAAGTATGAGAAAAATGTATCATCTTTGTAGTTTCCAGTAGCACAATGTATTATGTTTATATATTTAACTCTGTCTAGAAATAAAGAGTAACAGCATGAGCAAAATTGTGAGAACACTTTGCAGGTATCCTAATTCCTCCATGAATGAATAGATGCTGAGCAGTCAAAAATTTGAGGCTGCAACAATAGACAGGTTTTTAAAATATGAGATTGAACAATAGGGAGTAGTTTTATGAACAAACACTTCAAATTGACCAAGAATCCATGCATCCAAGTCAGCTAAATCCACAGGTTCCCAAATAACGTTTCCAACCAAAAATTAAGGAAAGTCACATGCATATAGTGTATAAAAAGAAAAGGTAAACACACAATAGTCTGTTCAATTTTATAAATATTGGTGATAAATGTATCACATATATGTGTCATAGATAGGGATCAATATCTACTCCAGATCTAAGTCACAGGAAAATAATGACCCAATCAGTGATGCATACTTCTATCCACCAAGGACAATAATTTGTTCAGAGAGTGGAGCTTATCCTAATTAAGGCATTAATGCCCATGAAATTGTATTTTTGTTTCAAATGATTATTTTCACATCATGTGATTTAGAATTTTGAATTGACATCCCTTAAGCTTTTTCCTAAAATTAACTCCAAGCCTATGAAAAATGAAATATTTTTCATGATAGAATAATTAGACTACTACCTGATTAACTGGGGGAATGTTCTTCTTTACATTAGTTCATCTATTTACTGAATGTCCTTCTGCCCCATAAGGAATAGACAGATTTTCACCTTTTACTTCAACACTTGTGACTTCAAAATATGGATGAACTGATTTATTTGTCAATTAATAACAGTTGTTGAACCTTACTCAAATTGTCTTCTTTTAAGGTACAAAAGCAAAGTGTATCTAATGGGAAACAGCTTGCAACTTCCCCTTACCTTTATAAAGTAAAGTCCTCAACTCACATTGTTAACATTCTAGACAATTTATATTCTGAAACATTCTTTTTTGCCCTTTCCATATATTTTCAAAATGAAGAATTCAACAGCATTGTTAGATGGATTTTCTGGAAAATAAATTAGTGCACTTATTGTCTCCTATGTGACCATTATTTTCTCAGCACCTTTAAGAAATGAATTCTAAAATAAAAAAGAAAACAATCTCTAGTTGAGTATTTGCAATAGGAACATCGTAGGAGGCCATTGAGATCTTTGCAAATGTCTGGGTCCATTTTTGTTTGCTAATAGCACAACACAGCAGATTATGCAAATTATAATGAAAACAGGTTTATTTTGGCTCACAGTTCTGATCCAAGGTCAAAGATTCACCTCTAGTGACAGCGTCCTTGCTGATATAATCTTGAAGGGCTCAGAGCATCTCATGGTGAAAGATTAGGAGCACACAGGAGACCTAACAAAAGTAGCTTGCCTAGATAACCCACTCTGGACTCAACACATTAACCCACTTATCACATGAACTTACTCATCCACTCAGAGTCCCAATTTTTATCTTAATTACAAACTTCCTAATATCTCACAATGAGTGTAGAATTTTGGCAAAGAAAAACTATATTTTAACCATAGCAAAGGACCTTATTTCCCAGGATGCTGTGTACTGGCTCTAGGCTTTCCCATGCCCTTGTTTGTACATCTGATGAAATGCCATATTTGCCTTCCTTCTGTCAGGGGAATGTTCTCAGAGTGTGGTATTGGTTAGAAACCTGGATTTTTGTGTGAACAGAAGGATGGAGTTTTGGGCAGCAAAGTTGGTCTGAAGTGAGCTTCTACTACCAGCCCTTCCTTTTGAGGGCACTGCCGGTAGGACTCCCTCTCATTTTTCACAAAAAATATTCGTGGAAGATGAAACTTCTAGATTAATTATGTTTTATCCATAGACAGCTACAAAGCACTATATAGAAAGCTCATGTGTGTGTATTCATCATCCTGGCACTCTCATTCTGTAAGTGAATTTCACAGAAAGCAAAAGGAAAAGCAAAGCTATACAATAGTTGAAGATGGACCTTTCCCTTTGCTCATGCCCGTATATTCCTCCCCTTTGTCCTGGCCGCATAGCATTCATCACACTGGCACTCTAGGTTGTAACTCAGCTTTCTGCTTGGTTCTCTTCATAAATATTTCAGTATTTACAATTTCCCTTAATGTAGTAGGTCGGACAGCACTATCCCTTGATAAATAGCAAACTGGGCTCCCTTGCTACTGATATGTTTATTACTTCTTCAAACCTTCTGTTACGTCTAAAGCTTTTTTTGCTACTCATATTTCTATAATATGCTCACTTTTTCAATTATTTATCTTCAGAGGTCGTACTTTCAGGGTAAGGACATTTACCCAGAAGAGTTATTTCCTCAGCAACCAGTGTGGTGTGTGAAATGCACACCGGTCTGCTCAGATTTGTTCTGTTCTATCTGTGAGTCCACCAGGACCTAAGAAACGACTCAGAGAGTGCAGACAGAAGTGTAGAGCCTGGAGGAAGGAGCCGGACTGGGCAGAGTGCGTGAGAAAGTGGAGAGAGGAGGGCTTTGCTGGTGAAACCCAAAGCTTCCAGGTGCGGCCAAGACCTTCATTTCACCAAGCAGCTGCCTCATTTGTGCTACAGCTCTGCAGATGCAAAAACACAATGAACACAAAAAAATTGCAGCCAAGCACACATCACACATTTTTTACCTAAAATATAAATATGTAATACTGGAAGGAAAGACCATGAAGTTCACCAGTATAAACTCTAAAGATCTATGAAGGAAAAAGGCAAAAACATTAAAAGCTTATTTTACAGATAACCCATGCTACAGTGTTGGTCTTGGAAGACATGAAAAACCACTGGGAGAAATGGTTTGGGAAGACATAAGCCAGAAAGAAAAGGCTGGAGAGAAATGAGCACTAGGGCGATTACTAATATGGAAATTTATTTAAATTGTGAGCTATTACAGTAGAGTGCAATAAAGCAGATTGGATAAACAGAAAATAGCACACAGCGAAGTAAGAGCTATTTCAAATCATGACGCAATTTAAGCTTAAACAGGTAAAGGATCACACAGGAAGAAGGACAAAAGTTCAAATGAAGTGAATGTATAGTACTGTTCCTCCTAGGAAGAAGGATTTAAGCAGAAAATGCTAAGTTGACAGCTCTTCCCTAACCTCCAGCATGGACAAACTTAAGACTTCTGGGATAACTGGTTTCCACTGAACTCATCCAGCTAAGTGATATTTTAAACTTTCCAAAGTCCTCTGTGCTCTGCTTATTTACATAAGAATGAGACAGGATAGGGGCCTTTCCACTTAAGAAGTCCCCTCATAGCGGGTATCCACCAAGCTTTTTCTTATTAGTATTTCCAACAAACTCTCATAACTTCCTCTTCTTTTTCCTTTCTGATCTGAGTTGCCTTCATTTCTTTTGCTTGCCTCACTGAACAGTTTAGACCCAACACTACAATGCGAAGTAGAAACCGTGAGAAGGGAAATTCCTTCCTTCAAGAGAACACAATAAATCTTCCACCATTAAACATACAGCTAGCTATGTGTTTTCATGTATGCACTTTGCCAAGTCGAGAATACCCATTCTTTTCCTCCCTAACATTCTCCTTTTATCCACAATTTCATTCTTCAACTTCATGAGACAAAACCTTGGGTTTGCCCAAAATTAACTGCTTCACTATTAATAATGCCTATGTTTCCATGAGTCATATTTTACCTAATGGATTTGCTTTCCTTTACCAGTGATGAAATGATAAAAGCGTAGGGAAAAAAATCGGCAAAACTGAAGAGAAAGGTGCCAGGCTCAGACATGTAGGCAAGGTTCACCTTATCTTGAACTAAACTTTGGGCAGCAGGCTTCCTGATTCTTGGGTCTTGACTCTGCTTTGCTTAGAACATTAGAAAGGTAGTCCTTACGGAAGTTATGTCCTTGGTCCTCAGTTTGTGTGGGAAGTTAGGAGCCTGGTCTCCCTGGGGTAGCTTGCCACAAGTTTGAAAATTACCTTACTGAAGAGAAGGTTGCTTTTGTTTTGCTTTTGATAACATCAATTAGCAAACATAAAGGGCGTACAATCTCCTCACCACTGTGTTTTGTTTCAGTGTGTTGCGCTTCATTTCAGTGGAGTTTAGTTAGACTCAGTTCTGAAGAAAGTCATTCTTGCCTGTTTAATATTGTCGGTGTTGTTTTTGCCTTGGCTTATACAATAAGAATCTCTCTCTTCCCCGCTATTTTTGTCCTGATGCAAAGCAGAATGAAAGAGCTTTGAAAATGCATTCAACTAGTCTCCGCTTTATGAAATACTGTCTCCTCAGGCAACGCTTTTGAGCCTTTCTCTCTTAATTTATAAAATGAACTATCTTGCATGTTTAGTATTAGAGTAAATGTAAAATTCCTGACATACAGTAATCAAACACTTCCTGCCTTCCCTTAATCAACAATTAGGTTGTGTGCCCTGAGGCATACATTGTAATTATTTCTAAGTAGCTTTTGGTGGAGGTAACATCAATGAGGAATATGCTGACAACAGAGAGTTATAGAAAGAATATGCACGCCTCTCTTATAGGCAATTGGCTTTTTGGTATGAGAAAAGAGGAAATGTTTATACGGCTTGTCTACCGTGGACTTAGCTTACATCATCTGGAGATTACATTGAAGCCACAACTTAGCAGTGAATAGCACAACTTTTCCAGTAAAACTGGCTTTTGTCCTGGTGTTTCTGTTATGCTTCATTTTCCTTTGTCCCAGAAGCAGAATTTTTACATAAATCTATAAGCATACGATGCACACATGTACTTGTGTACCATGAGTATCTCTATCATCTATGTATACATTTATATTGTATAAAAGCTGAGGTATATAAAAGTTTGTTATAAACTTAGCCTTAAATTAGCACATCAGCTTTTAATAAATAGCTCTCTTAAATAGGACAGAAGTATGCAGAAGTCCATATTTACTCAGTAGGAAATATAGAGAAACAAACAACTACTATCTTTCTGTTATATTAGTGTTTTATTTATAGCAAATTATTTTCATAAGTAAATTTTATCTTAGCTATTGTGAAAAAAGTGCAATCTCTAGAACACCAAATTAGGGCTTGGTGTTTCACCAGGAGTAGGTTGGGAAATTGATGGAGTATGCTTGGTTAGTAAATTTATTTACAAGAAACCGTGATGCATTTAACACATATGTGTCGAAAATTTATCTTATATTCTGAGCTAAAACACATTTCTGATTTGCTAGAACTTGCTATAACAACACTCATAATACAGTTGTTTATCTTTCTGAAACTTTGATCCCATCATAGATATGTTTTCAAAGGCTAAAATGTCTTCAGGGAGAGTAAGGTTCTGTACCGGAATTTTTGTTGAGAGAAGTATGAAGCATTGATTATTGGGAAGCCTTTCTGGAGGACACCATACAGCAGCACAGCTGTCCCTGGCCAGGACTTACTTTACCTGTGAGCTGAGTAGTGGCAAAATAAGGACAATTTATTTGTATGTTGACTATTTCAATATCAAATAATTCAGAGAATGGTAACTTGAGAAGGAACCATTTGGCATGAGTTTCCCTCCATGCAACACGCCATAAAAACTGTTTGGAAGAGGATTTCCTTCACATGCTAAGGCTGGGAAGTAGCCTTGATCGCCAGAGACCAGAGCCTAGCAATGGGGCTGAGAGAACCTGAGGAAGCAACCGCTATGTTCCTTAGCTTCTATGCCCCATATATTTCCTAGTAGCATCCCTGGAAGTGACTGCCCTTGTTCAGAGAAACTTGTGATCTGTCATTCCTTAACAAACGCATGTTTTCTTCTTCAAAATATCTGTAAGAGTTATTTCTTTTGGCTCTACCCCAGTGTGAAGCTACCCCCAATACTTGCAAATTAATAAAATTTTTCCACTTTCCTTTTTATTACCAGCTTTTCTATTAATTGATTCCAAGATCAGGCAAAGAACTCACATAAGACCAAAAGGAATTAGAAGGGATCTCTTGATCCTAGAAGGTAGGAGCAACCATCAGTTTTGGACACAGTCTGGGTGTGAGAACAGGTACCTCTGCATCATGTTTTACATTCTTAATAGTATCCTGAAGTGGGTAGAGAGAGAGAGACAGAGAGAGAGAGA